>NC_034601.1:67518702-67536710 GCF_900095145.1 Mus pahari
TGTGTGTGTGTGTGTGTGTGTGTGCATTCCTTTGAACCTTTGGCACTAGGGCACTAGTTAAATTTGAATGTTAGGATTAGATTTTACATAAAATTTATAGTAAGTTACACAAAAACAAAAATAACAAAATATTAGTTTAAATAAAAATGTTTAACGATTAAGCCTTTGAGAGGTAAATGAAAATAGCCAAGATAGTTGATATTCTTTAAATAAAGAAAACATTAAATAAAAGTACACAGTCATTCCCGTTGACTTTGATTAATGGTTTCTGGTTTCTCATCCACAGCTGGCCCATCTAGAATGTGAGAAGGGCAGAGTCATGTTCTATACTGTCATGTTCTATAGAACTATGCAATGCTAGTCAACAAGGTTGAATTGGAACTTTTCCTCACCTGACCTGATATGAGAGAATTTATCTTTCAACCATCCATCCTTCCACACCAAATTGTGAACACAGTCTTTCCAGATAACCTAGAATCCCCTTGCTCTCCTAGGGTCTTCTCACATGTATTCCTACTGACCCCCTTGTAACTCAAACAAAACACTATGTGTACTCAGTTGACTTGCTTCGTTCCGTCTATTTCCACCAGATCAATCTGGATCTCTAAAGTAAGGATTCAGGAAATATCATTAATGTATTCCTCAGACAATCTGTAATGGACACTTTTTTCCCAAGCCACACATAACTCCTGTTGGGAGCTCTTCAATAATGCCCTTCTCTTTGTCTGGATTCACTTGTCATCTTTTCTTCTTTCAAACCCATACTCACATGTAGTTGCCTGAAAGTGCATCTTTTCCCCCTGAAACCTTGCCTTACTGTTTGTAAGCCCCCCCCCCCCCAGATTTTAAAAAAAATAATTGTCTCAGATTTTCTGTCACGTACTGGAGTTAAGAAACAGATTGTAGAGGGCTGTAGCAAAGACCAACAGTATGACTTTCCTTCTCACGGAGATACTGACAGAACCCCTCATGGCAATGCTCCACAAACCCACACCTATGCATGCCCTGAATGTCTTCCTGTTATATCAGAGTTGTTTTGGAGGTTTCTTCCTTTCAGCATAGCATATTTGTACAGTGAAATTTCTCTCTAAAACATCTCAGAGAAGGCTGATTTCAAGAAAGATGTAAGGTTAGAGAATGGGACTCAATGAGAAAACACACACACACACACACACACACACACACACCAGAAAAACAAACATATTTTTTACCTTGGCATTAAATTATAGTGCTCCAAGCTCTGGTAATATTATCCTAACCACAGCAAATGGAGCATTTCTTTAATTCATTGTTTATAAACATCCTTTTTCCTCCTTGAGTGAGTAAAACATTCTTGTTATGCAGCACTCAAATGGTCAGTAGAATTCTATTCTATGATTTGTTTACAATTTAGTCTAAGTGACTGAGTAATGTTTGTTCTTCCTTGGAGAGTGACAAACAGATCAACTTTCTGCTGTTTCACTGCTGGGTCCCAGGGCTGTTAATCAATGACTGAGAAATACATGACAATTCATTTTCACACGGGTATGTAATGAACAATCACAATTTTGTAGACATTTGGATCTTGGAATATGTTTAATTGGTAGAGATAACTAATGTGTCAATCTTTTTATGTAAATGATTCCAAGTAAAACTTCTTATTTAAAAACAAGATTTGTAAGATATCTGTGAACTGCACATTCTTGTAACAGATTGCCATCTTCCAAGAACTTTGATCTCTAGGGCAACTTAAAAAATTATTTTTTACATATCATCATAGGTTAATTCCCCTCTTTGAAATCTTACAATGCCCAGTTAATCCATTATGAAATGAAAATCAATATCAAATTGAGCTAGAATGAACCTGAGTCAAATGGTCAGGATCCATCAGTTAAGCATCCCATATGACTTCCTGAAGTTGCTTTTTACATAAAAGCATCATTAATCTAATAATTCAACAATGTTAATATTAAAATATATTGAATAGATCTTAGCCCATACTGATATCTGATTTTTAGTATCATACAGAGTAATATCAAAAAATCCTTCAGTAAATATATAGTTAAATGTTTTTAATGTAGAAATATTAATGAATATCTGTATTTCAAACTTTTCAAATTCAAAATGACCTGATAACTGAAACATGTGAGTGTTGTAATTGTATCTCAAAGGGAAAATCCAGTATCTAATTTCACTGTTCAAGGTACATTCTAGACAGGGACATTCTAAATGTACCAAATAAAGGGCACAATGGGAAGGCTCATTGAGTAAAGACATTTTCTGCCAAGTCTGATGGCCTGAATTTAAATCCTGGGACCTACATAATAAAAGAACTAAATCCAGCAACATGTCTTCCAGCATTCACAAGTGCACTGTGGTAGGTATACACACATACACAAATGTGAAGTAGAATTACCATCAGGTGCTATGTTTTGGTGTATATGAACAATTAATAATTTACATTTGGATAATTTGGATATAGGCCTCAGCTCAGTGGAATCTCACCATATATATATTTCACAATCTGAAGGAAATACAACTCTAAATATGTCTCATCCCAAGCATTTTAGATGAGAGAGATTACATTTCTAATGTGGTTATAGGATAACTTCATCTGAATGTCACATTAATTCAAAAGTCTGAAAGTTTCCTAGCTTGCATTTTGAATTTTATTCTTTCTCTGTATTAATTTAAGGCTCATATAGAAATAGCTCAATGATTCTGATTCAGCTCTGCATTTCTATACTTACTTTGAGGATTTATATTTCAAGTCTTTTTAATTTCCTCTAAAGATCAACTCTATTTTATGATCTGTTAATGATATGATTTTTACTGATGTTAAGAAAGGAATAGGTATGGACCACATGGTCTTAACAATTTTTCTATTTTTTTCCACAACAAAATAGTATGGCAAAGGCACCTTTGGAAGGGAAAAGTTAATTTGTGGGATTGTTGGGAATGATTTTGTGTGCTATGTATTCAGATGTTGATTTCTATTCCAACATATCTGGTTGCCAAGCATCTCCAATCTCCATATTGTGTAAAAATTTATTTCCATCCTCTGTGATTGGTTACTAAAGAGTGGATCAGCCAATTAGCTGGGCAGAAGAGAATAGGGAAGGATTTCTGGTGTGTGTCAGGGGATCTCAGAGAGGCCAGAAAGAAAAGAACCAAGGGGAAAAGAAGGTGTGTAGAGACAATGAGGAGTCTCCATGAGCAGATCGCCAAGGGAATCTCCATGAGGACAGACATGGACTGCAGTGAGCCAGGGCAAGGCTCAGACTGAAGGTAAAGGAGCACATAGGTGGGAAATAGGTAGACTTAGAAGGTTAGAGTAGCTCAGAACCTGCCAAGCTTTGGCTTATAGTTTGTTGATAAATATGTATATTGGCATATATGTATATATATATATATATATATATATATATATATATATATACCAGTTTTCTGTGTCTTTATTTCAGAGCTAGAACAGGCTAGAACAGGCATAGAAACTCCTAGCAGTTATATAAGAACTGGAGCATGGAAAAATCCCCCAAGAGTATCTTTTACAAGGGATTACACTTCCAGAGGATTAGAGTCCATGCCAACAATAGTGGGGAAAATAGCAACTGGCAGGTAGACAAAGCACTGGGAGAATATCAGTAGCTTAAACTGATCTAGAAGCAGTGGGCAGAGAGAAGAGGGTGGTAGAGAGAGGAGGGAGGGAGGGAGGGAGNGAGNGNGAGAGAGNGAGAGAGAGAGAGAGAGAGAGAGAGAGAGAGAGAGAGAGAGAGAGAGAGAGAGAGAGATAGAGATTTGGGAAGCATGTATCCTGGTGGTAAACTTCCTCCAACCATGTTACACAAATAGTTTTTAAGCAGTTCCATGAACTGGGAACCAAGCATTCAAATATAAGAGCTTATGTGGGCATTCTCATTCAAGCCAATTACAATACTACACATAAAACGCAACGTAAACAAGTATGAAAATAAAATATTCTATTCTCTGAAGACATCAACCTGCTATGTAACATTTCTCAAGGGACATTACTCTTTGTGCAAGCTGGTTAATTCTCCCATTCACTCATTCATCTTCTAACAGCCATATTAGATTCGATAAGAAAAACCATGATGTCGGGGTAATTGAAAAATTAACTCAACAACTGCTCTCCCTCCAAACTACATTGGGCAAAAATATCTTTTCACTCAAATGATACCAGGTTAATTTAAATCACACTTTACAGTATCATGGATTGGAGTTTATTAAAAATCACAATAACCACTTAAAACCATGGCTTTGCTTTTGTTTTTGTTTTTGTTTTTTTAAGTCCTTAAAAACATAATTGAACTAAAAATCAATATTTTTTAAATGGCCTCCAGACATGGGCGAATGTGGTTTATAATTTTCTCCTTCCATTTAAGAGTCTAACCTCTCAAGAAAGTTACTTACCTTCTCTGAACTCCAGCTGGCTATGTATGAACAGATTTAAAATATCTGTCTCAGACTGGAGAAGTGTCTCAGCAGTTAGCAGCACTTATTATTCCTGCAGAAGACCCAGGTTCCAGGACCTACATGGCGGGTTCATATTCCATAACTCCAGCCCCTCTGACACTTTCTGCTGACCTCTGTGGGCACACAAGGTACATAGGTCAAACAGCCATATACATTAAACTGATTAATAAATATAAAAATATAAAGTTAACTGCGTGACAAATGATAAATCTACTAATTTAGGGAATGAAACAGTCACAGTTTGTTTTATTTTTGCGTGCACTGATAATTTATGACATGAAATTGAGTATCAGGAATACTATACTCTATGATTCTCTTTATTCTAAGGGTCAAGGGAGCTCAGAGGAGTGTGCTAGTCTGATTTTATTTATATCTAAGTACTGGGAAATATCCAGGGTATCTTCAGTTAGTGCTTTACAATCTGGATGGGATCAATCAAATGCAGAAACTATTAAATGTTAACTTGCATGTATCATCTCAAGATGCCATTTGTTCCCCAAGTGTGAAGCTGAGCACAACAGGGTGCACCCACCCCTGACAAATCATTCCAATAGCACTTGAGGATGACCATGGACAAGCTGCATATTCTTGTATGACCTCATTCCAGAAGGCATTTCTTATTCTATTATTTTGTGCCATCACAGGTCAGCTGTGGTTTCCATGGGTAGGGCAAAGAGCCAGCAGTGATCAATACATAAAGTTTAAAGAAGTTTGGGAGACCATTTCAGAAAACCACTGCATTTCCTGTTCTGCATCACTGATAGAATATGCTGTTCACTGGTGAAGCTTGTTGTCCTCACTGTGAGGAAGTAGTCCACAGCCAAGTGAGGGCATCTTTCCCTCAAGGACTGTTATAAGGAATGTGAACAAGTCTTTGAAAATGTGAATATTGACTTTGAGGTAGGTGGAATGAATTCAAGCTATTGAAAAGAGTTGCTTATTCTTTACATGGACGTTTTATTGTTTTATTAGCTGACATTTTTCTGCTGTACTTTAGAATAGTGAAAAATTTCATCATATTTCACAACTAAATATGGGATTTGGGCATTTATTACATGTATTTCAATAAATAACAACATATAACTTAAGCACTCTAAATGTCGGTATGATTTTTTTCAATGCCCACCATCTTAGAATATTTTCTGATCTTTGTTTATTTTGCACAGAAAAGTTATATTTTCTGTGTATCACCTCAGTTTTATTTCTTAAGAACACTGAAGTTTTCTTTTATAATGCAAATGTTTTTGAAAAATATATTTAAATATAACTCTTATTATGTGTACCTTTACAAATATTTATTTATTTGTGACAAAGCGGGTATATATGGACAGTGGTGATAGAGGCTACACTTGAGGAGGTCAGAGGACAAATTTCAAGAGATCTCTCTCTCCTTCCATCATGGGTCCTGGGTATCAAGCCCAGGCCATGTTCCTCAGTCTTGGCCACAAGAGTCATCAACAGTTGATGCATCTCACAGGTTACTTTACCATATATGTTTAAAATAACTTACTATATTCTACAAATAACATCATTCCATTTTATTGTGACTCCTCACTGCCTGAGATCAGGAGAGACCCAAGTATGCAGTGACTGAGTCACCAATGAGTTGAAGAAAATCTAGGACACCTTAGACTGTTGACACTTGGAACTTTAAGCCTAGGCTATAAGACATAAAAATTATACAAAAATAATTATTTTCTTTCTCCTGGGTTTACTCTTGATCATTTTCTTCATTAGTATGTGTTGTGCCATTTGGCTTTGCTTTATTCTTTTTGAAACACTGGTGAACAGCTGTCTGCTTTTTAAACAATGTGGCTTCCTAACAATGAAGTCATTACAAGAAGCGGGGGAACTGATGAAATTTTCTAAAATGACATGCCTCATCATGTCTTTCCTTTGATCACTAGCTTCCAGGAGCAATGGTACTTCTTACGTGGATTAATTAGAATGTCATATTAATATACTGAAATCTCCAGCAGCTGATCACTTTGATGTAGAGTGTTGCTGTTGATGGTGAGGGCAACAAGCAGCCCATACTGCACAATGAGCTGAGACCATCATGCCCTACTGAAGATATTAAAGCCACAAACTATCCTCCCTTTAAATTATTCATTTTTTCTGACTCAACCAGCTGTTTGAAAATGGCATTTGATCTGCGGCTTGCTTTCTTGTTTTGGTTTTTTTTTTTTTTTTCCTTTTTTCCACAGAGGACAGAGGAATCACTCTGGTTCTAAATCTGATCTGAGCTCAACATTCTCAGTTTGAATATTTAAAAGCAAAATTTGTAGCTAATATGACAGGAAGCCACAGAGCATGGTTTTTTCTAAAGTATAATGCCATCTTAAGAAGAGTTGTTTGATGGGTATTAAAAATTTTCTACTCAGAATTTCACGGTAGTAACTTGGTCTATATCGCAACACTTTGTAATCATAATGTAGTAAGAGTCAAATGACTAGGGACTAGATGGTCACCAGTGAGTTATCCTGGGTAGATGTATTCAAAGGTAACAAAAATAAGAGTCCTTTCTTTAAGCCTACTCAGGCAGAAGTGATAGGGGACTGCCCTGAGCTGTCTGTCTATTTTTTAAAAAGTCAGAAATGTCAGGACTGTCTAAGTTTGCACGACTCAAGAAAACTAAAATTTAAAAGAAAGCAAGGAGAAAAGAGCTAAGTTATTAAAAATTATTCTAATAATATTGGGTGATGTTCTCTAATGGAAACTTGATATTCACATTGAAAGTGATAAAGTTGTCCATACATTATATCTATTATTGAATAGTATAATAGTCACGCATATGAAAATGAAGTATAAATGTAAAACAGTCCTTGTTAAACACATTATCAGCAGAGGGGAGTGGTTGCAGAAGATGAATGGGCCATAAAACCTCATGAGAAAGAATTTTCCAGGAATAAAGTGAAAGGATAAATCAAAAGATGAATCTTGGGGGAGCATCCTCATGGAAGCAGTGAATAGAGGGGAAACCAGGAAAGGGGATAACATTTGAAAGGTAAATAAAGAAAATAACCAATAAAAAAGGAATACAAATATGTAAACAGTGCTGAGTGATGTGAAGCCCTGATGCATTTCAAACAGTCACCTCTCACAGATGTGAACAGATTAGAAGGATGTGAAAGAGGATGTACAGAGACCCAGAGGGTGTGGTGACAGTCTCACTGCAAGTTTAAAAGATAGCAAGTAATAATTATCTGAATTTCAAAGACAAAATGTAAAGCTTACCACACACACACACACACACACACACACACACACACACACACACACACACATATATATATATCCCTGTCAGAGGTAGGTGGGCATACTCAAAGATCACAATGAAAGATGGTGTTTAGCTTTATGAATAATAATGGAAGTCATGGTTAACAGTTAGAAGTTTAATTTTTCAAACAAAATTTTGCTAACAGCCTCTTCTAAGCACTTGATTTCTTATACCAGAAAATCATGGATTTTATTACTTCAAGTGTATATCTAAGACAATTGACACCCAGAATGATTTCAGAGCATAATCAATAACACAAACCTAGAATTTTCCAGTGGACCCCTCTGAACATCAATAAATATGCTGACATCAGTACTGATCTCTAGGTTCTCTTACTCAATGGTATAACTTCCCATTTCCTTTTAATCCACTGAGAGACCAGATGTTCAGTTATAGTATTTCAACTTCTTTTACATTTTACTAATTTTTTTCCAGTTACCTGCTACTTAGGAGCATTTAGGGAAGTGTTTTGATATATTAGTTTATTTTCTATAATTGGATCTCACCAACAGATGTCTTCCTAAAGTCAGGTTGCACTGCCATTGGTATATCCTTATGGACCTAAGAAAAGAAATTGAATAATTTCAATGTGTATCTGTCTTCTATTGTTGTTGTCATCCCTCATGGGTTGTGTGAGAGAATCTGTTTCTGGATATATAGAAGTCTTTACACAGTACCTTGGGTGGAAACCTCAAGAGTTCACGCATCATGGTATGTAGTGAAAATGGCAAGGGTAAATTGGACTGTAATGTGTCTGCTACCATTGATTATTGAAACCCAGCTGGCCTCAGAGTGATCTCAAATGGGAATGAGTCATTAAAACTGGATGTAAATAAATATATAAATAACTGCAGCCTAGATATGCAATAAACACAAGCATCCTGACCTGACTGTGCTAGGACTCTGTGACTGCAGGAAAACGTTTGTAAATATTAACTATAAAGATCACAATGGTATGTCAGGGTCATCTTTGTATGTCATTTATTGCTTATAAACCTTAGTAGATGGTCTTCTAGAAGATTTTTAATTCAATTGTATTTTGATCACTATAGACTGTTTTAGAAAATATAGGTGATAAGAGATGACTTCTAACATCAATTTTAATGGTAATTTTCAACTATGCATATGTTTTATGGTTAGTTACATTAGTTAATCTTTCTAGTAATTTGCTTTTTCTTTGGCACCATTGCCTAATACAATGGAGAATTTCATAAACTTGACACTATTCACATTCCTTTATGGTTCCCTATAGACCTCTCTATATTTATAATATTGCATAGAGTTACAAAAATTATGAACACTCATACATGTATATGTACAAATAAACACCTGTACACATGTATCCAAATCTAGGTTGGGTAAGTAGGTTATTGTGAGTAAAGAAATCTTACTGACATCATTTGTTTTTAAAAGTAAGCATCTTTAGAAGTTTAATCACACGAAGCTTTTAGAGTTACTTTACTAGTTTGCAAGACAAACTCCCTGACAAAACACAGCTTATGCATAAGCTACAGGTGGCTATACTTAACATACACAGTCATACTCAATGACATGTATACAACATAATAGAATATTCAGCATTTATTTAAATTCAATTATATTCTGCAAGATGCAATATTTCATAATCTACCCAGTTGAACATTGAAATCTGTAGTAAATTCCCAGTGATTGCCTTGATGGATAAAGATTAAATAATGTGTGTTAGTGAGTAGATGTTTTAAATCTAGGGAGACAACTTCATTGAATCATCTTAAAATTTGCCAAGAAAATCAAGCCTTAGTTCCAGAAAAAGAACGGATGACAGCATGCTCTGCGTCACCATCTTTCAGGCACTCGTTGGGAAGCTTTTCACGTATTAGCTTATTGAACAGAATCTGGAACAGAATCTGTTTTAACATCAGATGAGTGGTTTTTATCAACCAAACATCTTCCACGAAAATAGCTGGCTGCAGTGAGAACTGCTGGGTTGACTCACAGGAGAGACATTCACCAGCTTCTGGTGTGGTGAAAACATAGCTGTGGCGACACACCCTGACAGAGAAGTGAAATGTCTTTGCTTCTGGGAAGGCAGGGAGTTGTGGAGCTTGTTAAGTCTCCTTGAGATTTTCACTGGCACTGCAGTGTTTTTTTTTTTTGTTTTTTTTTTTTTTTTTTTTTTTTTTTTTTTTTTTTTTTTTTTTTTTTTTTATCACTAAATAGACTGAAATACAGGCTGAGTTTTACCAGCTCTCTTCTTGTTATGCCATCATAATGTCAGCAGAAGGAGAAGGAGTGTTTGGAGTTATCTCTTGTTATTCGTTGACTACACACATCTGGCTACCCACAACAAATTAGATATTCAACAGCAAAAAGTTTACACAGATGAATCCATCATGCAAATCAGCAAGTACCAAAATGGTCCTCATATGTATCACAATGAAAAGAGGATTTGATATGCCTGTTCCACATAAATATCACCAACATTAGATGCTGAGTTCTTTTATAACCAATTAAGGAATATAGAAGTTATTTTTAACTTGTTTATTTGTAGAGAAATTAAAAGAATTTTTCCCACACTCTTTCACATTTCAGACAGAGGCAATGTTTAAAAACCACATGGATGTTGGCCATGTCAGTATCAAAAATGGTGACAACTCCAAGGAACATCCATGAAAATATAGATACTGATGATGATTGTCTCCAATTACTTTGTCTCAATTTAAATGACCTCTGTTTTCACTCACAAAACTACATATATTACTGTTGTATTAATCTAAAAGTATATTTTTTTTAAACCAGCCCAACATATAAATGACTTTCTTTATTTAGATTTGAAGACGAAATATATTTTTCTTAATTTAATTAATTTTTTTTTTACTTCTTCACTTTACATCCTGCTCACTGCCCTCCTCATGGTCATCCCCTTCCCAAATCCTTCCTGCATCCCTCCATCCCTTTCACCTCTGAGCTGGTATGGGTCACCCTGGATGTTTCCCAAGCCTGGCCCTTCAAGTCTCTGCAAGACTGGGCCCTTTCTCTCCCACTGAGACCAGACAAGGAAGCCCATCTAGAAAAACATATCCTACATATCCTAACAACTTTGGGGATAGCCTCCACTCAAGTGGCCACAATCCCTCCTCCTATTCTTCCATAAGCGTCCCCAAGATCCATCTACCGTTTGCTTGTGTGTATTCTGCAAGTATAACAAAGTAGTAGTGTTAAGGATGGATGCTTGCCCATGTGATGGGTCTCAAGACTTTCAAAGAAGAGCTAATACCAATACTTTTCAAACTATTCCATGATATGTGATGGTTTGAATATGCTTGGATCAGGGAATGGCACTATTAGGAGGTGTTGCCTTGTTTAAGTAGATGTGTCACTGTGGGTGTGGGCTTTAATACCCTAGTTCTAGCTGCCTAGAAGTCAGTATTCTTCTAGCAGACTTCAGATGAAGATATAGAACTCCCAGCTACTCCAATAGCATGTCACCTGGATTCTTCCTTGATGATAATGGACTAAACCTCTGAACCTGTAAGTCAACCCCAACTAAATGTTGTTTTTATAAGAGTTGCCTTGTTCATGGTGTCTCAACAAAGAAAGAAAATGTCAGGCTAATTTCTCTCATGAACACTGATGCAAAAATGCTAAATAAAATACTTGCAAATTGAATCCATGAACACATTAACGATACTATCCATCAAGATCAGGTAGACTCCATCCCAAGGATGCAGGAATGATTCAATATATGAAAATCCATCAGCATAATCCACCATATAAATATCTCATTAGAGATTAGAGAGATTAGAAACCCTTTGATAAAATCCAACACCCCTGCTTGGTAAAGGTATTAGAGTAATCAGGGATACAAAGCACAAACTTAAACATAATCAAAGCAGTATACAGCAAGCCAATAACCAACATCAAACTAAATGGAAAGAAACTTAAAGCATTTCAAGTAAAATTAGTGTGAAGACAAGTCTGCCCACTCTCTTCCTATCTATTCAATAAAGTGCTTGAAGTTGTAGTCAGAGCAATAAAACAATGAGAGGAGATCAAAGGTATATAAATTGGAAAAGAAGAAGTGAAGGCATTGCTATTTACAGATGATATGATAGTACACATAAGCGACCCCAAAAATTCTACCAAAGAACTCCTATAGCTGATGAACACCTTCAGGAAAAATACCTTATTACCAAAAATACTCTCTAATAGATGATAAAATATTCATATAAAGGCCTTATCTTAGTCCTATAAATAGGTCACTCACTTGCATGCACTCAGCATAGTCTTTGGCATCATGGACAACCTTTAGTTGCTGAATAAGAGTTGGCCTGTGACAGGCATCAGACAATCAATTTTCCTTAAGAGCAACCATTACTGATTCCATGGCTTAAATTATACCATAAATATGTTTGCTAATGATGTTTCTAAAGTGGCCAAAGTATGGACTGTCAAAGGTCATTTATTTGGTTCTGGATTTCCAGTACAGAGATTAAGAAAATATACACTATAATCAAACTGTGAAGACTCCACTTTGCCCCATTGACATGCTTAGTTTACATAATACTTTGATTCTTTCATATATCATAAATAAAAATGGTATGATCTCTGATTCTTACAGTTTTATACTATCATGACATCACAACAGTTATTTAATACAATATTTATACTAATATCTGTCTTGGAAATAATATTTAATTCCCTGCTTTTCAACTCATAACATTCTTTTTTCTAGGTCTAAACTTAACACACTGCACAACAAAGGAAATCCTCCCTAGAGTAGAATCAGAATATAAAACAGACATACACCATTGTCAGCTACACCAAGGATGTTCCTACATATAATATGTTAAGAACTACAAACATCAATAATCCCTAAGTCATCTGATCAGTAAATGGGTTGATGAACTGAACAGACAGCTCTCAAACTAAAATTAAAAATAGCCAACTATTTATTTTTTTTAATATTTTCAACAATTTTTGAAGATTGGTACCTTGCATTTCTATCGCTCGTTAACCAAAACAGTTACCATCAAGAGAACAATTGATAATAAATGCTGCTAGGGATGTCACTAGGCTTGGTGGAAAGGCAAATATGGAGGCTCCATAACAAAATTAAAACAGAGCTACCATAAGAGTCAGCTCTTGTACCAAAAGGATTCTCAACCAACATACCAGAGAGATTCTTGTATATCCATTTTTTATTGATGCACTATTAAAAAAAGTCACAATTTTCTTCCTCGTATGCTGACCATTAATTTACAGAGGATCATTATTTGTACATCCTTATGTGTGTGCTTGTGTGTGTGCATGTGTGTGTGAAGGTGACAAAATGAAACCCATTGCTTTTCATGCTAACTCGAAAAGTTTTTAGAAAGGGGAAATCCCAGTCTTTAATTATCACTCTCAACTCCAAGTCAAGTTTGAAGAAATATTCTCTTTCCTTTCCTTCCCACTTGCCTTCTTTCTCTCTCCTCACGATTGTCTTTTTACCTTCTATCTTCTGTAGTCACCTTAAGAACACAGTCTGTCATTTATTTTTTCATCCAAAGAATAAACCTTATGTTTCCTTGCTCCCTGTAGATAAATTAAAGATGGGAAAGAGGTCCGATAACAACTATATTAAATGATTGCTTCTCATTATTTGAACTTTCATTTTCAACTGAGGACACAGAACTAGTCAGGTTATAGGAAATTCCAAGTAACAAGTAAGTGTGAAAAATTGAGGCATGGATAGTATAGGCATAAATAGATCTTCCATTTCATTGCCACAAAACCACCATAACAATGAAATTCTTTCCCCTCAGAGTGTATTCCCTTAGGCTTTATCACAGAACACAAGGAATGGAAATGTTTCACCACATTTTTTCATGTATCATCCTTTCTAAGGAGGAACAAGAAAAGTAAGTATTGATCTAATTCTTTTTTCTAGGTCTAAACTTAACACTCACTCAACAACCCCCTCATAACTTGAGTAATTTTAATCAAATTCATTGCTTTCTCATTAAAATTAAAAATGTAAACAAATAAATTTCAATATATTTTGGGGATATATAACCACATAAAATTAGTAAACACAATTAAATTAATAAATTAATATATAATAAGTATGTTGAAATTAATAGTATTTAAGAAAGTAGAAGCACATATTGATGGATACTCAAAATACTAAGGATAAAATTGTCTGTACTTTTGAACTAAAATTAGAAAAAGCCATTGCCATAAGACATTACAAAGTACATAGCAATTGTAAAACATCTAAATTAAAGTATCCCAAGCTACCTGAATGAAAATATGAATGTGGTACGTATTTGTGAGTATTTTATTTTAAAACAAAGAAATGGAAATTGCATTACAGAGTTTTGATTGTTAATTTTGAATTCAGCAAATCTCTGATTTGTTGACTAAATATCACTAAATTTTTCCTGAATTCATTTCATCCACAAGTAATGATTGCTATTTAACAATTGTGAGCATTAATTTACCCATTGAAGGAATTTACCCATTGAAGGACAAACCCAGGCATAATATTGAGTAGATATTCAATAGCTATTCATAACAACAAATTTCATTTCCTTTAGGTTAAAACTACTAAGGGGCTTGGTAAATGGTTTCTCCAGTATAGAGGTTGCTGCTCAAGAGTGAGAACATGCATTCCAATCTCTGGCACCCACATAAAAAGTTAACCAAGGACCAGGCAGTGGTGGCGCACGCCTTTAGTTCCAGCACTTGGGAGGCAGAGGCAGGCGGACTTCTGAGTTCGAGGCCAGCCTGGTCTACAGAGTGAGTTCCAGGACAGCCAGGGCTATACAGAGAAACCCTGTCTCAAAAAAAAAAGTTAACCAAGGTTGTATGCAACTGTATGTAAGCCCAGGACAGGTGTGTTGGCATACATCTATACCTCAGTGCTGGGCAGCCGCAGTGGCGGGTAGATTCCTGGGGCTGCCTGGCCAGCTACTCTTGTGAAAACAGTGAGCTCCAGGTAGAGTGACATACTTTGCTCAAGTATTAGGGTGGAAAGCAATTGACTAAGATATCCAGTATCAGCCTTAACTTACACACTTAAAGCACCTATACACACATGTGCACACACGCACATGCACACACACACACACACACACACACACACATACACACACACACACACAAGCACATATACCACAAATGAAAATATTAAAATGTGTAATATATTATATTATAGACTTATATTGAGTAAAGTTTTAATGATCAAAACAATTTTCCAGTTTTCTACAATAAGAAAAGACATTTTTAGAAAGTAAATTAGCATAATATTTTTCTGAATAAATATTGATGAAAGAACAGAAGTTACATATTAAAAATAGACTATTTTAAATAAGAACTAAGAAATATGCCCTTCAAAACAGGTCTTTCATAAATCCATAGTGATGTGTTTTCTCATGACAAAACTTGATAATGAAAATGTCTCTTTCCTTTGTAGGCTAAAAGCCTTAATTTCTGCAACTATATAGATAGATGAATTATCACCAATGGAGACTGGTTGAGTGGAGGCATTAAAGAGTTGCTTATTTACTGTCACAGGAATCAGATAATTACCCTTTTCAAGTTTTATTAATAATTTTTGTGCATATATGTTTCATGTTCATGCTTGCAGGTAGTTGTGAAAGCACAGGTGTATGGAGTCCACATCTTCAATCTCCACATAATTTTATAAATAGAGCATTTCAATGGACATGAAGCTCACTGATGCAGCTAGACTGGCTGTCTAGCAAGCACCAGGGCTTCGCCTTTCTCTATAACTCCTTGGTGCTAGGATTACAGAAGCACATCATAATTCCACGTGGGTGCTAGAGATTCAGTTTTGAGTTCTCATGCTTATCGGATAAATATTTTGCCAATTGAACCACCTCTCCAACCTCAGTGATTTCAGTGATATAACTAGGAGAGAAAGACAAAAAATGGTCTGAGTCAGTAGAGATCAATGTAGGTAACTTAAAATCAAGCTTATACTACGAATAGATTGCAAGTCAGTGGCATGAAACTAGTTAGTAAGTTTGGGAAGAGCGAAGTCAAAGTGTGACATAGCAAATAACGATATGGCTAGGCACAAAGCAGGCTAATTGCTGAGCCAAGCAACTCAGTGCAAGGAACAAGATCCCAAGCACAGGTTAAAATGTCAAAGTGCACAAAACGAAACTTTCTGGTGTGGATTTTGACCCTCGCTCTATTCCCCCGCCTTTATGTATGTATGTGTGTGTGTGTATATATATATACATATATATATATATATATGTATATATATACACATATATATACATATATATATATGTATATATATACATATATATATATATGTATATATATACATATATATACACATATATATATGTATATATATATATATGCGTGTGTGTATTCAAGTATATACTGTCTTTTCTTATTACTATTTTAACCCTAAAACACTTCGTTTTTAATTGTTCTCTAAAACATATGTGACCTCTCTGATCTTGACATTCTATACAGCTAAACTGTCACACTCATTACAAAAATCTACTGTATTTAGTAGTGCTCTAGTCCATCCTGCATAAGTTCAATACTAGATTACATTATTAATATCTAACTGACAGGCCATCTCTTACAGAAGAGATGTTATTTACCTAGCTCCCATTGTAAAATCATGAGGTTGAAGTCACATACATGGTAGCGTTTGATAAAACTGATTAAAATTGCAGTTATGTAATCATAAAATGGATCTAGATAAGACATTTTAACCAAGTATGAGCTAAATACTAAGTTCTAAATACAATTGCTTTTGCAAGTACAGAAAAAACAGTTTTTGTTTTATGATCTGTTTTAAGGAAAGAATTTTATAATGTTTTTCTGGTTTATTAGATGTAATCTCCAAGACATCTGTAATTCTGTGGGAGTTTAAATACTATGAAGAGCCAAGATCTGGCACTAATTGAATAGATTCCTCAGAGACCTACAAGCTGTCAACTGTATAAAGATTTCTTTTTGTAATGCAATGTTTCGGTTCATTGCACATAACATCAAAACCCTAAGATCAGAGAGAATGCAAAATAGATTTTAACTGATGCTTAAGAAGAAAAAAGTACTTTGTTCCCCTTTCTAGATAAAAAGGGAATTATTCACAATATTTTCTATGTATCCCCAAGCAATAGGGTACTGGAGCTAGCTGTCTTTTAAAATGGCCCTTCAGTTATTTTTAACTTTTTGGTGAACTTTTATTTTTCTTGCCATTTTTATTACACAATGAAAGCTTTAAAGGCATCTACCTATGACAACGCACAGAATTGTCAGTGTAAGCTCCGGGAGAAAGACATAAGCACTAAATGCATTTGCATGCATTGGACTGTCCAGTGAAGCAGCCCAATTACACATCTCCCCAAAGGCAACTTAGTGACAGGGTATTACTGCAAATACCATTTAGTCTACTTGATTGAATATGTATGCTCAATTTTAAATTTTAGTGTTGATAGTAAAAGGAAAAGAAGAGCAAGCAGGCAACCAAATATGCAGTTCCTGATCCTTTACAGATGAGGATTAATTTTTTGAGCAATTATGAAATAGTTAATCGCACACATTTCCAGGCATTGCTTTGAATAGTGTTACAGTTAAAGTTACATGGTATGTTAGAGTTAAGGCACTGTGGACAGAACAGTCGAGAAGATATATACAAAGGCTTGACATCGTCAAGCTAACTAAAAAATGAAGAAGGGTGGGAGCCTAGAGTGTGGACTCCCATGAACTTCCTTCCTGAAGAGCAAACACAGGGCTCCATCGCTCCTTCCCCTACCAAATGTCCCAAATCTACAGCTATTTACACCTTTGCATGAATTGGTCCTTCTAATTCATCCAATTGCAGCAGAGTGCACTGTGTGTGAGAGCGGCTTCTTTTAAGGACTCTATTTCCAGAAGGACACCTCACTATAGGTCCTCTCTGAGGAGAGGTCGGCTGGAGGGGAAAACCTAGTAAACCAAAGTTTCTAAGTCCAAATACTAGGGGCGGCCATTTACTGATGCCGGTTTTCCTGGTATGCGGCTCACTCGGATGGATACACTTTTCTTCACTCACTTCCTGTAGAAATAAACCTTCACCACCTGATCTTCCCCTCTGGAGTGAACCTCTCTAAGAGCACAAGACCAAGAGTGTTGCCGCGGTTAGTATCCAAGGCAACGAATGGCGGAAAGGGTGCAGCCGCACCATCAAACCCTGATGAACTGAAATGGGCTTTTGCTAACTTTCTTTTTTTTTTTTTTTTTTTTTTACTTGTTG
>NC_034601.1:67536721-67544905 GCF_900095145.1 Mus pahari
CCAAGCCTTAGTACTGCTCTCGGGCGCACTCCCCTCCTCGGGTGAGGAAAGGCGCTGGATGCCAGGCGGACACCCCTCATCGGTCGGGGAGGCAAGGTGTTGGGTGCTGGATCAGCCTCTGCTAACTTTCAAGAAAGACGGAAAGTCACGACGAACTTCTCAAAACTCAAAGGAATGCATGAGCGCCAGAATGGCTGACACTCAAACGCAGGTATCTTCATAAAGCAAATACTTTGTTCTGATAACTGTTCAAAGGTACAGACTGAACAAAAGTTATTTGTCTGTCCAGGCATCTTCCAGTCATATCAAGTATCCACGGTTCTGAATTCGGAAGTAGTTCTTGAGAACATAGACTTTTCTTCAGGATCTAACTTCACAAAGAAATCATCATGAGATGTTTCTGTGCTTCACAAGACATAATTTCAGCACTATTCCAGCCTTTCCTTTCTGCAAGCCAATTTAGCTTACATTTCTTTTAATAAAAATTTAATGCATGCACAACCTCCATCAAAACAATAGGTGTAGCCACTGTTCCAAGTTTGTGATTAAATACTGAATGGTTAGACTCTGTGTGCTCACTTTGATCTCAACGTGACACAAGAGGCAGGGCCTAGTATCATTACTGGTATTGAAAGGCTAAATATTTCCCATGTTTTATTTTACTTATTAATTTCAAAGATTTTACTTATTTTTATTCTCTCTATATGCGTGTGCCATCACGTATGTCAGTGTTTAATATGTATGCAGTGCCTGCAGAAGCCAGAACAGGGCATCCAATCTTCTGTATCAGGACTTACAGAAAGGTGTGTGTTGCCTTATGGGTGATGGACTCTGAACTTCAGGCCTCTGTAAGAACAGCCACTGCTCTTAACTACAGAGACATCACTCTAGCTCACTGTTCTACTTATTTGAGACAAATTCTTCTGTAATCTACAATCATCTTGAATTTACTCTGCACCTGAGGTTGAGCTTGAAACACTCCCCCCCCCCCGCACTAAATTACAGGCATGTACCATGACATTTAGTTGCTGATAGACTTATGACTTCAATAAAGAGGCAACGTCACTAATATACTTCAAACTATACAATTGAAAAACATGAAATAGATAGATAATTTCAGAATAGCCCATGTTTAATTCAACAAAATAGATAAGAAATTGCTCCTTACATTTATAAAAGGTGTGACTGGAGATTTCAAGTTGTATTTTTTTTCCAGCAAACTCTGGATTTGAGGGTGCCTACTTCATAAAGAAGGCTGTGGATGGATTTCTTTGCTACTTCACAACATTATGTCCTTTTTGTTGTGACCATTTAAATAGACAGACCTACAGAAAGGTCAATGGGAGAGTCCTAGCGAATGCCGGGGCACATCCCTGAGCTTGCATACTCCATATTCAAAAGCTCGTATAATTTTATGTCTGGATAATTACAGAAATCTTAATGAATTGATCAGTAGCCTCTGGTCAATTGTGGTATGTAAATGCTGTGAGATGAAGACATAATACACAGTTGGGTATAGTAATAGGATATGGTTAAAAAGATCTGGAAGTGCAGAGATCAAAGGCTCTAAGCATAAAGAAACAATGAGAGGCAATAGTGGTTACACTCACGAGAACAATCCATGTTGCATACAAGTCTCAGAAGGTCACACTGTACCTTACTCATATGTTCAGCTAATACATATTAATAAAAATAAGATATAATATATTGTGATAGAGCTGCTTAGAGAAGATGAAATCATAGGCAAGAATTATATCATGTATATCCAAATAATGATTTGAGACCTAGATATTTGTCTAAGATCGGTTCCCAGGTTAGATTTAAATTTCCTTAAGAGAGGAAGAAAAATTTCAAGTGGCCTATTTTACAACACATGGATAGTGATCAATAACCGCATGTAATATGCTTGACCATTGCTCATAGAGCCAATTTACAGTGTCCTCACTGAATTATGCATGTGAGCCAACACACTATCAACTGTGTTTCAGCTATTGCTCAAGGTATAGATATTTCAAAATACTATTTTTTAATCTATAAATGCATACGATTTTAGTCCCTTAAAACACATATTGCAGCACTCTGGAGACTGAATTAGAAGGAATACGAGTTTTATATAGGTCTACGAAGCATAGTGAAATTGAACATTGTTTTTCTGTACTGGTTGTGAATGTCAGACATTTATCTTGATATGCAAACTATCCATTCTGAGCTATATGCCAGGTTATATATATATATATATATATATATATATATCCACATTCTTAAATTACTATGTTTTTGAAGATATCTGTAGAGATATAGAGAGCTATAAATCATACATTTACATGCCATAATTAGTCAGAGGCTATAGAACAAATTCCTTAGGATTTTCTGTAGTTATTTAGATATAAAATTATGCAATCTTTTATACACACATATATATGGTTATATGTATATCATATATTCCATACATATGTATACATGTATATATGATTATCCAATAAAATGGTATGCAAAATATGAAAATATTTTGCACTTGAAATAAAAGTTGGAATAAAAATAATAGTAAAAATTTCAACATTCAGTGTTTCTAAGATAGTGATAGAACTATTTTACTAACTACACTGTTTTTGTTGATTTTTAAGGAATCTAAATGTAAGAAATTAAGCAATGCCTTATTCTGTTTGACTGGATATTTTAAATATATAACTATGTTACTAATGCAAAAAAAATAGATTGTGTATAAGAAAATTTATTCTAACTGAAATAAAAGGTGATTAAATCTCAACTGAGGTTATAGTAATAATTTTAATAACCTCAAATTTCATGTCTGACTTTTTCAGTGGTTAGCTTTTCAAAATGTATTTGTTATTCTTTGAGCACCTCACACCTGTATACAGCATATTTTGGTCATATTCCCTCCTGCTACCTACCGTCTACCCTTTCTACCTATCAACATACCTCCCTCCCAACTTCAAGTCCTCTCATTTTTCCTGTCCTTTTGGTTGTTTTGAGATTATAATTTAATTGCACCCTTTCCTTTCCACCATTCAAACCCTCTTAAATACCCTTCCCCACTTTCCTTCAAATTCATGGCCTGTTTATCATTAATTGTTATTACATGCACATATGTATGTGTATGTATATACATATACTTCCTAAATATAACCTCTTGAGTCGATATGCTACTTGAATATATGTTTTCAGAGCAGAGTGTTTGGCATTGAAAGCCCAGTGTGCTCTCTCCTAACCACCTCTCAAGATCCCTGTTTTACTCAGTTGCCAGTGGTTTCTTGCATAGTGTTGAGGCCTTGAGATTTTTTTTCCACACATTTTGGCATTTTTCTTGGTGTCATCCTTGTTCAGTTCACATTTGGAAGTCATATCTCCTAATACCATCAATAACCAAACCTGTAAAGTCTCACCAACATTTCTGAATTTCGCAACTTTTCATCATTGAAAAGTCTGTTGAGGTTTGGTCTATTGCTATGACTTGTAAGGGTGATTTCTCACATTTCCAAGCTTTTGTGGTGCAAACCTTGTTCCGTGATTTAAAGCTATTGGTTAAATAAAATTGGCTACAGCCAATTACTGGAGAGATGAGAGGTAGGTGGGTTAGGACGGACCTGGTTGGAGGAGGAGAGACCAGGGGGAAAGAGAAAAATGCAGGAGGAGGAAGGAGGAGCCACCATGAGTTAGGAGTCTAGAGAATGTGGCCCAGAGGGCTGGCCAATTGGAGTTAAGAGCATCTCAGGTGAAACATAGTAAGTAATGACCCGGGCTTATCAAAAGGAAAGTAGATTTTTAATAACATAGAGGCAAGGTAATTGTGCTGATTAAGACTGACTGTAAATATCAAGGGTGTGTGTGTGTATGTGTGTGTGTGTGTGTATCTTTTATCTGGGATCTTAAATAGCTAAGACAGGTAGAAACCTCAGACCCAAACTTATACTTGCTGCTACATTAGTCAGTATTCTTACTTTAAGGTTTTAATTATTTATTTATTTTTATTTTATGTTTATGGGCGGGTCAGTACCAGGAAAAGTAATTAAAGAGCATTGGATTCCCTCAAACAGGAGTTGCAGATGGTGCTTGACCACTACAGGGGTTTAATGGAATTAAACCCAGGTGCTTTGCAGGAGTCGCCAATGCATTAAACCCAGGTGCTTTGCAGGAGTCGCCAATGCATTAAACTCAGGTCCTTTACAGGAGTCGCCAATGCTTTCACTACTGAGCTACTTCACCAGTCCTTAGCCAATATATTTTAAATGCCAAACAATAGCCAATAGATTACATCAAGTGAGGATGAGCAGAAGTCTCAAGGAATTTGTGTTGGTGGTCTTTAAAATTGTATACCAGCTGCTCAGAATTCACAATGGTGCCCAGGAATGCTAATCAAAGAACCCATCTTCTCTTCCTTTGTTGTAGAAGTGAAGGAAGCTTGCAAGGAAGCCTTAGATGTGAATAGTGAGGAGGGGGGAAATAAAAAATTAGAATAGAGAAAATTTCTAAGTACAGACAATAAAAAGTTATTAAAAATTAAAGTTTAAGAAGGAGAGGAACAAGGAACAGAAAGGACTAGGTAGGCATATGAAATGCATGGCATAAATCTTTTTATTTTTGCCTGTCTAATATTTTCCTATTCAACTAAAGTGGTGCTACCCTCTTCCCAAGGACAGGCTGTGGAAGCAAAAGTCATTGAAACCACTGTGGAGTATCACGAAATGCATCTTAATACTTGGGAGTATTAAATAAATAGAGCTGTGTATCACTGATATCTACATGAACATCAATTATTTGCCTCAAATCAAAGTTTTCACAATGAGTCAAATATTTGCTGACAATAATAACACAAAAAATGAACAATTTGCTAATACAATGAGCATACATTATTAGATCTTCAGAGAGTTCAGTTCCTAAAATTTCAGTAAGAAAGATCATATTTTATTTACTTATTTAATAAAAGTAATTGTTTAGAACAACTATTAAAAATGACTTTGAGGTCAAGGTCACTCTCAGTGAACTTGATTTCTAGAGCAGAGAACAATGAGTAAATTATTGAGTAAATGAGTAGAAATACAAACAAAATAAAATAATTTAATATAGTAAGATATTGTATACAAAAGCAAAAATGAAGATTAAAGTGGAAAGGATTATGGATGAGAAACTCCTTTTAATGTAATGAGAAACATCTTCTCTGAGGAGGTTTCCCTTGAATAGAGATATACAGTGTGACTAAAGAAAGGATTCACATATTTAAGAATCCCCTTAAGGAGATCGTGAGCTCAGGTACACATATGCTTGGTGAGTAAAATAACAGGCTGTCTCAATGCAATTGGCATACAGAAAGGGGCTAACTTAAGAAATTTAAAATAAAGACTGCTCTCGAAAAATGAGAGCAATGTTCATGGAATGAGCAAGTCCTCCTGGAGGATGATGGGAAACTGGAATCAGGAAGAAACACTGGATACCTTCCAAATCAAAAAATAACAGAAACATAAACAGTGTCAATGGGGCTTGGGTAGTGCTAAGTGTTTTAAATACAAGATCTGCTGCTATATAAAAAATGGTATATGGCAGAATTACACTGAGGAATTGTGGCACCACAGAAATTTTGACTCCTTCTGGTTCATTCATTTTAGCTGCTGAACTCAAAGGAAAGCACACTTACAAAAGAGCCCAGATGTTGTATCATAATATGCAGCTAGAAGGCTTGAGAACAGAGACCTTGCCGTCACATGGAAAGGAATAAGGACGCGATGGTGGTATAGTGTCCAAAGCATGTGTAAAGAAAATACAGAGAATGTTCTGGGTACAGTTCAGTGAACAAGAGGCAACACCCCAATAGTGGGAAGTTCCTCAAGTCTCACCTTCCCATGTGATGGTGCATTACTGGGAGGTTTTATTGTGAAGATGAAAAACAGGGTCCATTGAAACAAGGATGTAAAATAAGACATATGCAAGACAGGTGTGGTAACTAGTCATGCGTTCAGAAAGCTCAGATAGGCATTGAACAGGAGGCTGAGGCCGGTTTAGCTATCTAATTGACTCAGGCAAATATGAGTCACACTGTGAGAATGTCTCAGCAAGGTCTGAATGCTTTCAAATCAACACAGGCTGATGCCATTGCTTTCGGTTATATTTTATTAGATATTTTCTTTATTTACATTTCAAATGTTATCCCCTTTCCTGGTTTCCCCTCCAGAAACCCCCTATCCCCTCCCCTTTTCCCCTGCTCCCCAACCCACCCACTCCTCCTTCCTGCCCTGTCATCCCCCTATACTGGGGCATAGAACCTTCACAGGACCAAGGGCCTCTCCTCCCAATGATGATCTACTAGGCCATCCTCTGCTGCATATGCAGCTAGAGCCACGAGTCCCACCATGTGTTTTCTTTGGTTGGTGGTTTAGCCCCAGGGAGCTCTGGAGATACTGGTTAGTTCATATTGTTGTTCCTCCTATGGGGCTGCAAACACTCTCAGTTCCTTGGGTCCTTTCTCTAGATCCTTTATTGGGGATCCTGTGCTCTGTCCAATGGATGGCTGTGAGCATCCATCTCTATATTTGTCAGGCACTGGCAGAGCCTCTCAGGAGACAGCTCCTGTCAGCAGGCTCTTGTTGGCCTCCACAATAGTGTCTGGGTTTGGTGGTTGTCTGTGGGGTGACTCCCCAGGTGGGGAAGGCTCTGGATGGTCATTCCTTCAGTCTCTGCTTCACATTTTGTCTCTGTGACTCCTTCCATGGGTATTTTGTTCCCACTTCTAAGAAGGATCGAAGTGTTCTTCCTTCTTCCACTTTGTTCTTCCTTCTTGAGTTTCATGTGTTTTGTGAATTGTATCTTGGGTATTCCAAGCTTCTGGGCTAACATCCACTTATCAGTGAGTACATATCACTGTGTGCCTGAACTAGATGGATTGTGGGACACAGCTACATGGTCTGGAACTGAGCTGGAGGTTTCCTTTCAGAGAGCAAAGTTCTTATTTTTGGTAGGCACTATGCAGGCTGCCATGGGAGAAAACTTATCAGATGTTCTATTCAGCTTTGACTACCATGAACTAAAATAATCATGTGCCAGCAAAATATGTCCATAGGTGCAATAGTGGCATTATTATCATGGAAGAATAAAATGCTCTTTTATTAGATTGGAGGTCCATCTTACAGGAGGTTCTGTAAACCAGTTAAGAGTTTGAGGCTTCAGAGGTTATCAGCTTAACAATAAACATCTGTACATAGACATCATTATAGCAGTGTGTACCTGCGTGAGACCTGAGTAAAATTGGGCCAACGACCATTTCACCACACATGGAGAAAGAGTTTGCGTGACCTTGCCTCTCACTGGGCTGCTATGGGAAGTTAATTGTTGCCCGGCTGCAGGGTGTCATATTTTTCAGTGCGGTTGCCTCGGAGAAGTTGCCCATGTTCCAATATATAAGACCACATTTGTGATCATGCAAACAACAAAAACTAAGCTCAGTGTGTCACAAAAAGGAAAGAACTTCAAAGTAAGAGGTGGCTTTGTTGAGAAGAGTCTCAGGGGAAAGGCAGCGGAATGAGAGAGAGAGAGAGAGAGAGAGAGAGAGAGAGAGAGAGAGAGAGAGAGAGAGAGAGAGAGAGCTGTGGGTGTTAAGAATTATAAAATCCCAAGGGAGCTAAATCCACCCAGTAGACAAAAGACAGCATTTTCAACAAATGGTGCTGGCACAACTGGCGGTTATCATGTAGAAGAATGAGAATTGACCCATGCCTATCTCCTTGTACTAAGGTCAAGTCTAAGTGGATCAAAGAACTCTACATAAAACCAGAGACACTGAAACTTATAGAGGAGAAAGTGGGGAAAAGACTCGGAGATATGGGCACAGGGGAAAAATTCCTGAATAGAACGATAAAGGCTTGTGCTGTAAGATCGAGAATTGACAAATGGGACCTCATAAAATTGCAAAGCTTCTGTAAGGCAAAAGACACTGTTAATAAAACAAAAAGGCCACCAACAGATTGGGAAAGGATCTTTACCAATCCTAAATCAGATAGGGGACTAATATCCATTATATATAAAGAACTAAGGAAGACAGACTCCAGAAAAACAAATAACCCCACTAAAAAATGGGGCACAGAACTAAACAAAGAATTCTCAACTGAGGAATATCGAATGGCTGAGAAACACCTCAAAAAATGTTCAATATCCTTAATCATCAGGGAAATGCAAATC
>NC_034601.1:67545890-67548116 GCF_900095145.1 Mus pahari
ATAGCATTTAAAATGTAAATGAAGTAAATACCTAAAAAAATTGGAAGAAAAAGAATTATGAGATTCATTTTATATACATATGCATCCATGGGCTGAAATCATCATAATTTAAAAATGAACATACAAATGAATAACACAACAACAAAGAAACAAAAGATATTAAAATGATACCATTGCATCCAGATAATGTCATATACAAAATTTTACTGCACCAAACAATACCTCAAAATTGAGCACCTAATCTATGATAGGTAGATGAAAAGTTCATGGAAAATACCATAAATCCATCAGAAATATGCTTATGGTCTGAAGGAGGAAACAGAGCATATAGCGCAGTGACTACAACCGTAAGTGCATGCTTCAGGAGTGTAAATGGTAGTGACATAGGAAACATTGTATAGATATTGATACGGGCAAAATTTCAACTATTTCACAGGCACTTGAAGATTGAAATGGAATAGGGCTGGGCATGCATCTTAGGGTTTTCATAGCTGTGCACAGACACTATGACCAAGAACTCTTCTTATAAAGACATTTTATTGGGGCTGGCTTACAGGTTCAGAGGGGTTCAGTCCATTATCATCAAGGCAGGAGCATGGCAGTGTCCAGGCACGCATGGTACAGGAGGATCTGAGAGTTCTACATCTTCATCTAAAGGATGCTAGCAGAATACTGATTTTCAGGCAGCTAGGATGAGGTCTTAAAGCCCATACCTACACTGACATGCCTATTCCAACATTCTAATAGTGCCACTCCTTGGACCAAGCATATATAAACTGTCACACTAGAGAAAGGGGCTGGGAATGGAAAGAGCAATTGATGAAAATGTATGTATGGCTGAGAGTCACACATGTAAAATCATAGAGCCATATAAATTGAAAGGCATTGTATAGGTCCCTAAGTAAGTCTCTGGGAACTTTTTCAACTAACCTGAGAGGAGGCGAATGAATAAGGCAAAAAAGGGATTGAATAGGAAGCACTTGAGTTTGGCTGCATACTTGAATATGTGGCAGGCTGTTCAGCCTGAGGCTCATGGACTTTTCATATCTCAGCCTAGATATGAGTGCAGAGTAACACATTTGTAGGTGACAGTGTGATTCAGGAATGGCAGAAAACATCTCACACCCCTGCAAGAAACTAATACATGGCTACTACTCCATCAGACCAATGAAGTCAGTGCTCTGGAGAGAGTAATATGGAAGCATCTGCTTTTCAAAAGGTTTCCCAAGTGGTTTGGAGAAAGAAAGGATGACATATTTAAGGGCCTTAGCTTCAGAATAAAAGCTTCAGTATTGAGAGATATAACAAGTCTCAAAAGATGGGTGTTACAGGAATCAAAACAGGAAAAGGGAAAATAGTTTTTTAAACTATAGTTCGAAACTGTAGTGTTCCTGGGAACATGAAGACAGATCAGAAGTAGATTACAGATAATAAAAAAAAGAAAAAGAAAAGAAAAAGAAAAACAAAAAAGTATGGGCAGACAGGGAGGAAGAGAGCTGAATGAACAGAAGGCAAAGATGAATCTCCAGTGTCAGGTTGTAGTGGTCAGATATGTGACAACTCAACAAGGAGAATGTGGGAAGGAAAGCGACTGAGTGGTTGAAGACTTGGAGGTCAAAACATTCAAAACAAGCTGGTGACTGTTGTCAGCACTGTGACATACCAGAGACCTTGGAAAGAGTCACACGTAAACCTCAAGCTGAAAAACCTGTCGAAAGTCTAAATACAAATGAAAGAATCATAATTCATACCCAGGGAAATAATTGTCAATAAAATCATGAAAGATTAGAGATTGATGCCCAACACCTTAGAGGCTCCAGACCTCCAGTGTGAACGAAAGAAGATTCATCTACGCCATGGATTGGTATAGCTGAATCCTTGCATTTGTGATGCTCCATGAACGCAAACACAGAGCAGAATTTAAACACTAAATTGCCAATTTGTATTATGAGTGAATTTTTAAAGGAAAAAGAAATAAGTCAAAATTTCATGGCTTTCATTTTTGGCATCTTGGAAGGAATAATATCTGAACCAGTTGGGACCAGCCCCTGAATGTCAAGATGTTTAAAAACAAGGCTCATAAGATCAATCATTGTGGGGAGCCGCCCTCACATTCGCCATTACAAGATAGCGCTGATGTCCTGTGCTCTAACAAACAAACAAGGCAGCTGCGCATGTGCTGGGTAGATTTCCACTCCCTTGTGCCCTGCCTTTCCCGTGGCGTCA
>NC_034601.1:67548127-67550302 GCF_900095145.1 Mus pahari
TGTTGGAAGCTTATGCTCTCCCTCTCAAGAGCATTAAAGCTTTGCTGCAGAAGGATCCTGTTTGTGTGCCGCGTCGTTTCTTGCTGGCGAGAAGGTAGCGCGGGACAAATCATAAACAACCCAAGGTTAATGACTAGGATATTTTCCACAATAACTCAGTGTATGCCATAGTATCTTGAATGTAATGAGATGTAATACATCTCTATGCTTTCTATCAATGTGTTACAGAACAAAATTGCCAAATAGATTCACAGTGCCAGTTCAACGAAAATTAATGCAATTCTTCCTTTTACACTTTAAAGATATTTTCTTAGTTACTTCTTTCTTTTTATCTTTTTTTTTTTTTTTTTTTTTTTTTTTTTTTTTTTTTTTTTTTTTTTTTTTTTTTTGTCACTGAGATAAATGTAGCATATTGGAAAAGGGGCTCCTTCTGGCTCACCGTCCATCATGACAGGGAAGGCAAAGCTGTAGATGCTCGAAGCATCTGGGCACATAAGTTCATCCATAATCATGAGATAAAGAGCTACAACAGCATGTGACTACTAATTTCCCTTTGTTCACTTACACAAATCAGTGTCCCAGCAGGGAAATGGCACCATGCACAGTGGGAGAAATATCCCACCTCAATACAATCAAGATGATCCACCACAGACTATCCTACAGATAATTCTACTTTCTTACAAGTTAACAATTAATGGTTAATTTAGTCAAGGAAATTAGCATCTATCATGACATAGAGCCATCCATTGCTCTGGCAAGTTTATCTGAAAACTACTCTTATACCAAAATGCCAAACACAATATTATTTGCTATAATGTTCATGTTGTACATTAGATTTCTAGACCTCTTTGTTTTAATATATGCCAATGCATGCTATTTCATCTGCACTTCTGAGCCATTTTTCTAACTTTCCCTTGATATCCATTGATATCAATTATCAATATCTATAAACTCAACTTTACCCTTTGTCCTAAAAAATTTTTATTAGTGATAAAATAATGTGATGTTCTGGGTCTTGGATGTCTTAAATGGAAAAGGTTTATTTGTTAAACTAACATAATCTGAATAGCTATTGATATAGAAGATAAAATAAAGAGTCTCGTGAAAATTTTAATCATGACAATAGCTCATAAGTTTTTAAATATGGCTGCTGCTTCTGTAAACGAATTTAGCTCACTTTTCTTTTTTACTTTTGAATCCACTAACAAATGAAAATGACTATTCTCTGATACTAGTCAAAAAAAAAAATAACGTTTGTAGAAGAAGCCCTACAATTCAGAATTTTATTTTCAGGAAAATGTGTGGCACTTCCTAAAAAGTCATGCTTGCTGGATATCTGAATATATTAGTAGAATATTTGCAGCATATTTTAGGGGTATTTTTTCAAATACTTTGCTCTATAGATGCTTATTTTTAACGAGTGTTGGTCAAATGTTAAGATTTTAAATCCATAAGAGTCCCCAAGCTCAATCCACTGTTTCACTATTTGGCTGTGGAGAGATGATGATAGATATAGATATAGATATAGATATAGATATAGATATAGATATAGATATAGATATAGATATATGATATAGATATAGATATAGATATATGATATAGATATGTGGGGGGTATAGGTGTGGGTGTGTGTTTGTGTGTCAGCTGCTGGGTGGAGCCTCTCAGAGAACATCTTGCTCCTGTCTGTAAGCAAAACAGAGTATCATTAATACTGTGGTTTTAAGATTGGTGCTTGTATATGGGATGGGTCTCAAGCTGAGTTGGTTGTTGGTTGACCATTCCCTCAGTCTCTGCTCCATTCCTTCTGTCTATAAATAACAGGAGGAAGAATTGCAGACTGAAAAGGGGATTGGAACACCACAGAAAGACCAACAGAGTCAACTAACCTGGACCCTTGGGGCTTTCAGAGTCTGAACCACCAATCAAGGAACATTCACAGGCTGGACCTAGGCCTCCCTACATATGTAGCAGATGTACAGCTTGGTCTTCATGTGAATCCCAAACAAGTGGAACAGGGACTATCCCAAAAACTGTTGTCTTAGTCAGGGTTTCTATTCCTGGATAAAACATCATAACCAAGAAGCAAGTTGGGGAGGAAAGGGTTTATTTGGCTTATATTTCCACATTGCTGTTCATCACTGAAAGAAGTCAGGACTGGAACTCAAGCAGGTCAGG
>NC_034601.1:67550967-67600995 GCF_900095145.1 Mus pahari
CCCTTCAGTCCTGGGCCATCAATTGCAACTGAGGTCGCACCTTCACCAATGGCTTTCCATGGCCTCTCACGGTGCCGAGCCTCATCTGCTCTGCATGACCTCTTCATAAATTCAACCACCTGGGTGGCTCTTACACATTACCAAGTCCTGCTACAGGATGAGGTACAACCTTGGCTATCTCTGGAACACAGCCTTTGTGATCTCAGAAAACACTTCCCAGAAAATGTCACCTCAATGATGCTGGTCTCTTCTTAATCACTGCTAATTTCTTAACCCCAGCTAAGCAGCATCAATAGTCCCAGTAAGGAAAAGTTTTCACTTTAGTAGTTCTAGTATCTTGTTAACCACAGCTGATTCTTCAGCCCCAGCTAACCAGAACCACAGAATCTTCAATCCAAATTAGCAATAGCCCTGATAAGAGTCTTTAATCTTCCCTCTGAGATTTCACAAGCCAGGCCTCCATCTTCTGCACTGTTCTCAACATTATCTTCTAACCTCCTACGCAACATCCCACAGCATTCTTACACCGAATGGATCTTCCTGCCCAAAGTTCCAAAGTCCTTCCACAGTCCTCCCCAAAACATGGTCAGGTTGTCACAGGAATACCCCCACTATGCTGGTACCAATTTCTGTCTTAGTCAGGGTTTCTATTCCTGGACAAAACATCATGACCAAGAAGCAAGTTGGGGAGAAAAGGGTTTATTTGGTTTACATTTCCACATTGCTGTTCATCACTGAAAGAAGTCAGAACTGGAACTCAAGCAGGTCAGCAAGCCAGAGCTAATGCTGAGGCCATGGAGGGATGTTCTTTACTGGCTTGCTTCCCCTGGCTTGCTCAGCCTGCTCTCTCATAGAACTAAGACTACCAGCCCAGAGATGGCACCACCCACATGAGGACCTCCCCCCCTTGATCACTAGTTGAGAAAATGCCTTACAGCTGGATCTCATGGAGGCATTTCCCCAAATGAAGCTCCTTTCTCTGTGATAACTCCACCCTGTGTCAAGTTGACGTAAAACTAGCCAGTACACCTGTCCATGGAATATGTTTTTCTACTTGGGCTGCCTTATCTGGCCTCAATGGGAGAGGAAGTGCCTTGCCTCACAGAGACTTGAAGTGCCAGGGAGGGCAGATACCCAGAGGGACTCCACCTGTTCAAAGGAAAAAGGGAGGTAGGATCAGGGAAGGACTGTAGGAGGGGTGACCAGGAAAGGGGCAGTGAGCAGCATGTTATGTGAATATGTAAAAAAATAAATGAATGTGAATTTTTAAAAAGATTTTAAATCTATGTTTGGATAGAGTTATTTGCCAATTCACTATGGATTTTAGTTCTTTTTATCTTGGGTATGACATTCGTTCATGCTCTATAAGCAAACTTCTTTCAAAGATTTTGAATTTTACATGAAAATTATCATCATTCACCATATAAAGTAACAAGCTTAAAAAATATTATGTCTGTTAGCCTGGAGCTTTGTTGGACTCCTAAGAGTGGAAGCAGTGGGTGTGTCTCTGACTCTATTTTTTTGTCTGTTCTTGAGACTCCTGCTAGGTTGCCTCACCCAGCCTTGGTATGAAGACTTGCCTTATTTCCATCTTGTTTTGTCCTGTTTGGCTGTCCTCTCTTTTCTGAAGGAAAATGGAGGGGGAGTGGATCTAGGGAGAGGATCTAGGATGGGGGAACTGGAAGGAGTGGAAGACAGAAAATTGTGGTTGGGATGTCTTGTATGAGAGAAGAACCTATTTCAAATAAAAATAAAATATCTTTCAGGTTTAAAAAAAAAAATCAAAGTTAAACCACAACATTTTTTATCATTCATCTGCTGCATCTCCTTTCAGACAAAAGGAAAATAAATCCTACACTGCGGTAAAATAAATGAGCTAGGAACTGCGTCACATGTTTTGAATAACATCATGCTTCAAATTAAAGTATAATCTATAATAAGACAATGTCCAGAGTTTTATGAACTCTTTATTTACTCCCTCTCTTTTCTGATTCAAGGTATCTTATAATTCTAGAAAAGAAACAAAATAAAGTGATAATTAGAAAATGAAATTGAACAAGATAATTGAACAACTTATCCTCAGCAACCAGATTTTTAACGCAATGCATTCAAAATACTCCCTAGGTTTTTGTTTTTTGTTTTTTGTTGTTTTTTTTTTAATGTGCTTGCCTTTTGTGTGTGTCATAGGGAAAAAAAATTACCTCCCTGGGGCATAGCAGTTACATTTGTAAGATTTATGGCTTAACCTCAGGAAGACGTTCAGGAACTTGGTATAAAATGTATACATTTAATGGAAGGCATACTATGCTTCTTATAAGAATTTGTTCCAAGTCACTGTGTATAATTAATGGCTTGTCTACATATTTTTCAATAAAACTATTCATGCTGAATTTTAAGTAGGCATTTTCAATAGCAGAATGAATGTATCTTTGTGAAGATACCATTTATCTACTATAACACCCAAAGCATAATGGCTAGACTTTGATACTCCACAGATTTAGAACGGAGCTGGAATACAAAGCTATAAGAGACTGTCTTGTCAGCACAGTGTGGATAAAGTCATCACACTATGCTGGGATTTGGAGTCTCAGAGTTATCAGCAGTAAAATTAGAGTAATTTTCACAAGTTTATTAATACAATTTTATATGATCTGAAGAATCTGCCTTATCATCAGGCAACTGGTGCATTTAAAATTGAAGTAATACATTTTGTTTTGTAATTATATACATTATATGTAAAAGATTATTAAAGTAACACCAGGACTTTTTTTTCTTTTTGGAATTGCTAAAACCTGAAGGGATTTATTTTAATAAAAATAGAGCATACATATATATATTAACTTTGGTATTTATAATCTGGAAAAGATAGCAGCAAATAATGCAAAGAAAACTTGAATTTTTCAAAATAAGGAAAACAGTAAGTTTTTCTTCAATCAAATTATCACATCAAAGAAGAGGATCATAAATAGTTCTGGAGGAGTCCAGGAAGTGTCACCCCAACATGTGGTACTACGGTACTCAAATTACTTCCAATGGAAAGCCATGGAAAACTGAGACATCCCCGCAGAAGCTTTCTTGCCAACCTCCTAGTCGGCCTGGTCTGCATTTTTACGTTATCAGTCCTCTGTCCAGGACCTGTATCCTTCCTGGAAAGTCTGATTTTTACGTTGTTATCAGTTCTCCATCCAGGACCTTTATCCTTCCAGGAAAGTCTGGACTCTAGCAGTGTTTCTCACCATCAGGTATTTTTCTAAAGGTCCACTCATCTTGCCACCAAATTATTTACTCTCCTCTAAGTTGCTTACATCCCCTGCCATCTGCCCTATAAAGGAAATCAACAGGCTTACAAGCTGCTCACTTCCTCTATGCTTGTGGCTCTACTCTTTCCTGTCTTGCGTCTCTTGTCAGCTTATCATCTAGGTTGGGTCATGGAACCCTCAAAGGTTGGGAGGAAAATTTCCAAGTCCCTTCCTTTATGTTCAAATGAAAAACAGCTAGTAATTTTAAATATAAAGTCACAGATAACCCTTGAAACAGAAATTGCCCACTACTACAAACATTTTGGGAGGAAGAGACACATCAAGACAGATTTCCTAGGGTGGTCCCTCATAGGCCCTCTGAGATGTTGTGGTTAATGCCACAGCAAACGCGGATTGTAAAGGCTTTTGGGTTTAGTAAGTTTTAGTTTTGTTTTTTGAAACAGGGTTTCTTGTACCCCAAGCTTTCCTCAAACTCTCTATATAACCAAGGATGAGCTTGAATTTTGGACTCTGCTGTTCCTGCCTTCTTACTACTAGGATTATAATAGCTTGCAATGACACCTGAATATTGTGTGTCTACTGATAGAACTCAATACTTGTTAGATAAGCACTCTGCCAACTGTGCTACACTCCTATGCCTTCAATGAAATGCTGGCAGCTCACAAATTATAAAAGTCACGGTGTTGAAATTAAATGACAAATTGAATCCTAGTATGAACCCTTGCAATTACAATTAAACATATGAAGGAAATCTGTTAGTGGATTTGGAGAGTTTTTTAAAATAAAATTATATGTGTGTGTGTGTGTGTGTGTGTACATATATGTATATATATAGTTTGTTTTTAGATTTCAATATATATTCAAAGATTTCTAGACCTCTAAAGAATAATAATTATTTTCAGTTTTGTGTCAGTGTTGGATTGAAGTGGTTTATACCAGCTTGTGAGAGCTAATTGCCACATTTTCAAAACTTCTGTTTGGTGACAAACTTAGAGACTCTTAAAATTAGCTTTTAGGGGATAATTTCCACTATATACATGAGTAGATGTTACACATTATGACTTTTTCACCCTCTACACATTCTCTCCTTTAGTCCCTGTATAGGTATTTCTAATTAATAGGTAAATCCTTATTTTTCATCAGAAAAAAACTCTAACATGAATAATGGAAAATTATGTACATTAAAAGTATCTATGCCTGTCCACATTAAAGAAAAACTGATATAATGATGAATAAAATATATTAGATATTGTCATTAATAATAAGTATTTGTTATTTATTTTTACTAATTAGATGAATACAAAATTGCATCAATAGTTTCACAGAATAAGGGATATGTGATAATTCCTCAGGGATTTTACAAATTTCAGGAATTTATACATTAAAGTTTAACTTGTGAGTGGCTTGCTGTAAGTAAGAATTTTATTTTAATTATAAATAAACTATTCTAATCTCCCAGTGGCTGAGACATGTAGTATTTGGTAATTTGAGATAAAAACAAAACACACAAATGTGAATATGAAGTAAGTAGTAATTAAAAGGGTAAAGACTTTGCAAGTATCATGAGATAAAAATAAAAGGGAAAGGTTTACAGCCTTAAAAACAGATCTGTAAAGGCTCTAAGCCTAGGGAGATATAACTTTAGTAAATTAAAAAAATAAAGCAAAAAGGGAAGTAGCAAACAATAAAGCGAAAATCTATGATTATGGTCCCCCAAAACTGAATGACAGTCTAGGAAAATGTGAAGGAAAATTAAGACCAATCGCCAAGCTCAACTATGGAAAGCCATATGCTGGGGAAACAGTTGTGAATTGTCAGAGGCGGGAAGGTGACACATGTCAACTCAAATACATGACATAAATAAAATCACAGGGGAATTCTGTACCTCTAAAGAGCCTGAGATATAATGCCTTTTTCAAGACATGGACAATGACAATGGAATATTTAATGAGTACAGTTCAATTTCTAATTTAATAAAATTCCCCTTTTCATCAAATATTTTGTGGCAATGACATAAAAGGACCTTTAAGAAGAGAAGAGACATTCTGAGGCATCATATTGTGATAGGTGAGCACAAATCTAGATATATTTCTGAGTATAAACAAAGTAGACCCTGTGTATGTATTTAAAAAGCAGAGAACACATTTGTTTTCAAAGATTATACTTCATTTTAAATACATTTTATATATATGTAAAGAGAGTAGAGAGAGATGATAAATAGATGACATAGGTAGATATAGATGATAAAAGATAATATGCATATAGATAGAGATATAGATACATAGAAAGAGATAGGATAGATAGATTGTGTAGAGGAATTTTAATCAAACAGCGAGGCTGCTCTGGCAAGGGATTACATCCAAAGACATTTTTGTTCTGTATGACTCAGCTGAATGCAGACATGCCACACATTTAATCCTGGCTAGAATACAGACATGTCCATAGTGCATACTAATCCCAAACAATGTATGCAAATTTAGTTTTAGAAGGAAGCAGCCATGTTTGGAAGGAACAGCTAATTGAGGTGCAAACAAATTGGTGAATCAGAAAGATTTGACAGAATAAGTCAGAGATAAAAATCTGCCTTACTCTCAGAAGAACAGACAGGAGAGAGAAGCTACTGATGCTTATTTTATAGGTCATCATCAGACTTCTTTTTTTCTGAGTTTTTTTCCTTCTTTGAACTGGTTATATCTACAGCTGAAGAGACCAGAGATAAAGAGCCCAAGATATAATGTGCTTTTGTAAGAGTTGACAAACAAGGTGATAGTTAATGGAAACAGTTCAATGTCAACATTTAATAACAAACCCCAAATAAGTTCTTTCTCAAGCTCTAAGACTGGATCACCATGAAATCATGAAACCTGGAGAAAGGGTCACTGGAACTGATGTTTATAGCCTCTGGTGAGAGGAACAGGAGGCTAGGAAATCGAACATGCTCTTGTGAGTCCAAACCCTTAACTTGTGAGATTTAATGTTAGATTCTGTCAGAAATGAATTAATTTAAGACATCAATCTAAGCCTAATTAGCTATAGAATTCATTGACATGAAAAAAGTCCCATTACTTTGGTTTCTGAAGGAGCAACAGCACCAACCCCAAGCCTCCAACATTCACCATTCTTAGAGGTGACCGCCCTGCTGGCAGGTTGATTGACTGTATCATTTTTTATGGAAAGGCAATCATTATCTTCAATTAAATAGATACTTATTCTGATTATGAATTTTCTTTTCTGCTTCCTTCATGTAAAGCTTCTGCCAAAACTACGATCTTTGGATTTACAGAATATTCTATTCATGTCTTGGTAGCCCACACAACATTGCTTCTTACCTGAGTACAGCGTTAGTAAGGTGTGACATAGACCCATGATTGTAGAATGCACTGGTTTTACCATTTCCCCCACAATCCTGAAGCAGTTGACATGAAAGAATAGTGAAAGGGTCTTTTGAAAATATGATTTACACTACAAATTAGACAGCTGTGGCTTTGGGGGCTAGAGCTGGGTTTTCCAGAAATCAAGGTATAGGCTTTGACTTAGTGTCCCATATATTGAACAGTTTCTCCCACACCTGATTGAGGGGGGTCCAGAAATCAAGAGGTGGAAATGGAAATGCTTTCACTCACTTAAACTACCCACCCCCGTGCACTGCCACACTAGTAAATCTTTGCTTTCTGTTCCAACGACCTTAAGTTTTTCTGGTTCATAAGTTTTGGTTCCAAATGGGGAAGTACTCCTGTCAGGAGACATAGCAAACATTCCATTGAGCTAGAAGCTCAGACTTCCCCCACGGCCACTTGGGGCTTCTGATGCCCTTGAGCCAACAAAATAAAAAAATAATAACCATGTTAGGAGGGATGATTGATCCATCCAAGCTACTGGGGTAAATTGGATTGCTTCTCCACAATGGAATTGGGAAAATTCACTTCAGTGCAGGAAATTCTTTACAGAATCACTCTTGGTGCTACCCTATCTTGTTACTGGAGTCATTAGGAAACTACGACAATGTAATCCAGGAATGGTGACAAAGGGCCCAGAACCTTCAGCAATGAGGTGTTTGCTGAGGGTGTAAGAAATACAGAATGGCTAATAGAGTAAAGAGTAATGCAGTTATACATACCTGCTTAGACCATATGACCAATTGCAGAAATGTGGATTATAATTGACCTGAATGTTTCTATCATAGAATGTGTTTGTGCACAGGTACACATATTAGGCAGATATTGTGTTTTCTTTCCTGTGTTTCTTTATTATATAATTTGACATCACTTGAGATAATATCAATGGTTATCATATTTAAGTTATGAGAGGCTAAAAGAATGGCCCTCAAGCCGGGCGTGGTGGCGCACGCCTTTAATCCCAGCACTCGGGAGGCAGAGGCAGGCGGCTTTCTGAGTTCGAGGCCAGCCTGGTCTACAAAGTGAGCTCCAGGACAGCCAGGGCTACACAGAGAAACCCTGTCTCGAAAAAACAAAACCAAAAAACAAACAAACAAACAAAAGAATGGCCCTCAAGGAATAACATCACCTATTTTAAGATATATAAGATGTTAGTGGTTATATATAAGATAGTTGAATTTGTAGTTGCATGTGGAATGGTCACATCATTTTAGATACAATTATAACCTGGTTGCTGTTTCATTTGGAAACTAAACACAATAGGTAAAGAAGTGACTGTGTGTCAAGGTAAGAGGGGTAAACTTGTGATGACTAATCATCAACTCAAATACATCTGGCATCAGTTAAAACTCAGACAGATGTACACACCTCAGAAGGACATCCTTGATGACACCATTTGTGGTCAGGGGACCCTAAATCTGACTCACACCTTCAGGTTAAAACATACATAAAAGGACATAAAGTGCAAAGGTTTGCTTCTTACCTGCTTGCGTTTTACGCTTGTGAAGCTCACCTATCCTGTTGCTAAGGTATTCCATCTCTGTTATTATGAGTCTACGTTTTGGGGATGGTGACACACACAGAAAGCCAGCTGAGATCATCCAGCCTTGCTATAGGAAGAAAAGGATATTGGAAAACCTGGACCACAGTATATAAAGTCACCCAAATAAATCCCCTTTAATACAAAGAACCGTTACTAATCAAAAAGCTTGTGAGAGGAATAGTTCGTGTGAAAATCTTTGTTTTTGGCCCCCAACGAGTACAAACTGAGAAATCCTGACTCCATGTATTCTGTATGTATACCATATGGATATAAATTAGAATTCATTTGGAAATATATGGGAGAAAGATACATTAAATCAGAGCTAAAATTGCCAGTCAATTAATGTCAGAAGACAGGTCAATACTGGAGTCCTGTGAGGAGAATCCAGAGTGGTTGTAAGAAAACAAGACAAGAGTTTTATGACCTCAGTTTCTTTAGAACGTGAAATTGTTCTTGGAATGTGTGTTCACGCTCCTTACAGGTGTTGAGAATATGAATGAATTTACTTCATATCATTCATGGCTATTGTTATTTGTTTATATATTTATATGTCTCCATGGAAAAAAACGTGCTTTTGCCATTTGTTGCTTGTCCTTGTGATTGGAAACATTACTCATATGAGTATTCATGTCCCTCGAAGCATAAATTGTCCAATGATCTGAGTAAAGTTGGCTATTGCATGAGACATTAGTCCTCCTCATTTATTATCTCTATTATTCTAGGTCCCTCCTCATCCAGAGAAGTGACAGAGGTTCAGTAAAGGAGGTTTCAAAATTATCTTAATAAATTACAATATCTATATTTAATTTTAATTTTTAAACTTAAAAATACATCATTATACCCAAAGTATGACCAATTCAGATCTCTCTAGAAACAAAAGTTAAAACATAAAAGGAAAAAATGTGTTTTGTTTAGTAATCTCCCTTTTTAATTCTTTTTTTATTAGATATTTTCTGTATTTACATTTCAAATATTATCCCCAAAGTTCCCTAGACCCTCCCCCCACCCTGCTCCCCTACCCACCCACTCCCACTTCTTGGCCCTGGCATTCTCCTGTACTGGGNCATATAAAGTTTGCAAGACCAAGGGGGCCTCTCTTCCCAATGATGGCTGACTAGGCCATCTTCTGATACCATATGCAGCTAGAGACACAAGCTCTGGGGGTACTGGTTAGTTCATATTGTTGTTCTGCCTATAGGGTTGCAGACCCCTTCAGCTCCTTGAGTACTTTCTCTAGCTCCTCCATTGGGGGCCCTGTGTTCCATCCAATAGCTGACTGTGAGCATCCACTTCTGTATTTGCCATGCAATGGCATAGCCTCACACGAGACAGCTATATTAAGCACAAAACTAAAAGAATTTCCATATAATTTTAGCTCTTGTATTTTATCAAGCTGGACTGAACCAGACAGCATAGAGGAATGAAGTCCTGCATTTAATATCATGTTCTTGCTATTAATAAATGGCAGTCCCTATTAAAAATCTTAAACATACTCTGAAAACTGTGTTTTCAGAGGCTGGCATTGATGATTCATAGGATCATTATCAAATACAGCTGCACATCTAACCTGAAAATGATGAGTGTGGGTTTTGGTCAAATTTTCATAGTAATTTTGTTTTACCATGCTACTAGACATAAATCCTTTATGTCCATGCTACAACTACTTAAATGTCTGCTCTTGAGATATTGCTATGTAATTTATCCTCAAATTTCATAGATAACTCATGTATCATGAAAAACAGAGTTACTCCCAATTCCTCTACTTTTTGTTTAACATGGATGTTGGAAGCCCAGAAGTTTTGAATGACACCAGTCTTAGTTCCACTGTGGTTCTGACATCTTGAAAGCTAGGAAATCTAGAGAAAGCTAATGTCTGGCCGTAGCCACTCGATCTTGTTTTGAAACTATAAAAAAAATAAAAATAACACTTGGAAAACTAAGTCTTAATAGTTAAAAGACATGATATTAACCTCTATTTTTTTAGCATGCGCACAGCTAACACATGACGTCCTCTAAACATACAAGATTCTCTCTATATATATTATATAAAAGTCTACATAGATGTAAACTTGCAACTGTAAAACAATGCTATCAAAATGAATGAAAATTAGCTAAGCATTTCACTCATGTCTGAAATCTCAGCATCTGGCATTCAGAGGCAGAAGGATCAATGTAAACTGCAGTGTAGCCTGATCTATACAGGAAGTTCCAGGCAAGCTTAGGCTACAAATCAATGCTCTGTGGTTCTGCTTCACTCTCATCCCATCTCCAAAGAAGGAAAAAAAAAGAGATAAATGAAAAGTCTGCTGAATGAACTTCAACTATTGGGATCTTTTATTGTAGACAATAAAAATAAACTTCTCCCTCTACTCCTGTAGAGTTTCTAGTCTATGGGATAAAGAGTGTTTGAAGAGAGCTGGGGATACCGTTCAGGGTGCACACAGGAAGGAAAGAAGAAAATGAGAGCAGAGTACCTTATTCTCAATTTCTCTTTTTACTGGGGTTAATGTTTGAAGAAGTGATGAACATGTAAAACAGACCTTAAATAAATTAGGTGCTGGGAAGTTCTCATAATGGAGTCTTATTTCATCTATGGTAAATCCAAGAACCAATAAAATCACCATAATAGCTCATATTCTTTACAAACTAAACATATTATGTTATAAATGTTATATGTTTTGTTGTTAATAATTGCAAATTATAATATTTTATTTCATTTTACAATACTTGAGTGAAAACTGCTGTGTAATTTGGGACATACATGTAGTATGAAGACACTTTCAAACAGGGCAGCATGGTTTAATAAGTGATTGTTTCTGTCCCTACTTTGAAAGCCCAAATTTATTGAATATTATTGAAGTTATAATGATCTCCTTGAGGTACACTTTCTCTATGTGAGACATGGCTTCATTTCCAAAGAAAATGTTGTATCACTATACTAAACTTAAAACAGAAGGATTTAAAAGTGAAAATAAATCTGCAGTTTACCAATGCCTCATTTTCCACATGAGACCTGAAACATTGAGCCTTTATTATAGGGACAAAGTGGAGTTAGTTGTTTTTGAGGAGTGTGAATTGATAGTGTCCATATTTTACTCTAATGACTTAAACAGAGGTATGTAATTTGCACCTCAAATCTTATTAAAAAATCATCTTTGTCTCGTGCAATTATTTAGAAGTGTGAAAGTGACCTCATTAATGAACAAATAGTCTTTGACTCTTTATGATAAGATGTTCCTGTGAACCAAAATTGAAAGGGAAAGACAGAAACAGGAACCTTCAATTCTTAGAAAAATCAGCAATTCTAATTAGGAAAATATTTTACAAAAAAAAAAAAACATTACTGCTGAAGTTTATTTTCATTTACAGTGTACTTCATAAGTGCTCACCTCCAAAATGTTTTGAGCTAATTAGAATCATCATTGAAATTATATACAATTACTCAGGGATACATGCAGCCGGTCAGCTGAGAGAATTTTCTAGGGGCACAAAAATATACATTAGGCATTTCATGATCTGTTTTATGATAATTAAAAATGAATTCATTGCTTAATTATCAATCTATTGATGAAAATGTGCAAAGGCATAATTATTAGTAATCTTGTGATATTGTTGTCAACTGAGACATGAATTTTCTAAGATTAAAATTAAAGAAAAAATAGAAGGTTCCAATGAGTGTATTGAATACTCTAATAATCTAAAAATAAGGAGTGATTTGTAACTGATAGCTGCCAGGTGAGGGAGAGTTAACATTCTTTAAGGAAAAAGCCCCTTGTAGTGAGAATTCTGTAATTTTGGTTTCCTTAAAAACACCTGGAAATATTATAAGAATGTGGTTTTATTTTAATTCCAGGTGTAGTGGCGTGGGATTGCCTCGGATTGTCTGTAGCAGCTGACTATGATTTGTCTCATGCTCTAGCAGGGGCATGGTTTTGTCAGGTCTAGATATTTTCTACAATTGTGTGAGCAGTTGAATTCCTGGAACTTTTCAGAGGGTAGATAAACTCTAGAGCCCTGAGGGGCAGGGGTGGTGGCAGTGTTGCTGTTGTTGGTGGTGGTAGTGATTTTGGTGTGTTAGAAGTTGTTCTCAGCCAGGCATGGTTGCACACACCTTTAATCCCAGCACTTGGGAGGCAGAGGCAGGCAGATTTCTGAGTCTAAGGCCAGTTCTGGTCTACAGAGTGAGTTCCAGGACAGCCAGAGCTACACAGAGAAACCCTGTCTCTAAAAACAAAAACAAAACAAAAACAAAAAACAAACAAACAAACAAAACAACAAAAGTTGTTCTCAAAAAACAGACATGAAGATAGATTTCTCCCTCTCCCCCACCTCCTCCCCCTTCCCTTCCCCTCCCCCTCTCCCTCCCTCCCTCTCCCACCCCTTCTCTCCCTCTCCCTTCCCTTCTCTCCCTCTCCTTTGATCCCTCCCTCCCTCTCCCACACCCTCTCCTTCTCTCCCTCTCTGCCCCCCCTCTCTTTCTCCCTCCCTCCCTCCCTCCTCTATCCTTTCTCTCCTATCTAGTGATACGGGGAGATAAGAAGTTGGAAAAAAAGATCCCACAAAGGAGCAAAGACCAGCAACAAGCACAAGTTGGTATAACTTGCTCCAGAGGTCGGCCACACACCTGGGAGTATACAGATGAGAATAATGAGATACAGTGGGATTTAAAAATCAAGAGAATGTGGCATTGTAAACTCTGGAGTACACAATATGGATCTATGTGGAGATGGGAAAGGTGAATTAAACATAATCAAAATACAGTGTGAGAAATTCTCAAATACTAATAATTTTTCTTTTACTTATTAATCATTTTATTTGTTTACATTTCAAATGTTATCCCCCTTACCAATATCCCCTCCATGAACCCCTCACTCCATCCCCTATCCATTACCTGGAAAAGGGTGTGTTACCCACCCATCCACCCCACCCCTGCCTCACCTCTCTAGCATCCCCCTTTTCTTGATCAAGCCTCCACAGAACCAAGGGCCTCCTTTCAAACTGATGACTGATGAGGCAGTCCTTTGAAACGTATGTAGTAGTAGCCATGGACCAGTCCATGTTTACTCTTTGGTTGATGGTTTAGTCCCTAGGAGCTCTGAGGGATCCAGTTAATTGATTTTGTTGTTGTTGTTTTGTTTTGTTTTGTTTTGCTTTGCTTTGTTTGAGACAGGATTTCTCTGTGTAGTCCTGGCTGTCCCTGGAACTCACTCTGTAGACCAGGCTGGCCTTGAATTCAGAAATCCACCTGCCTCTGCCTCCCAAGTGCTGGGATTAAAGTTATGTGCCACCACTGCCCAGCAATTGATACTATTATTATTCCTATGGGGTCGAAATTCCCTTCAGCCCCTTTAGGCCTTCCCCTAGCTCTTCCATTGGGGTCTCCAGGCTTAGTCCCATGGTTGGCTATTAGTATCTGCATTTGTCTTAGGTGCTGGCAGAGTACTCAGAGGACAGCCATACTAGGCTACTGCCAGCAAGCGCTTCTTGGCATAAACAACAGTGTCTGCAGTTGGGATGGATCCCTAGGTGGGGTGGTCTCTGGATGGCCTTTCCTTCAGTCTGTGCTCCATTTTTGTCTTTGCATTTTCTTTAGACAAGGACAACTCTGGGTTAAAAATGGTTAGATGTGTGAGTGGCCCCAACCGTCACCTGGGGACCATGTTTATCTACTGGAGGTGGTCTCTGAAGGTTATATCACCCTGCTGTTTGGTATTTCTGCTAAAATCAACCCTATTGGGTCCTGAGATCCTCTTGCAGATCCCTAGTGTCTGGGACTTTCTAGTGGTTCACAGAGTTCCTCCCCCCCTGTCTAACACCCCCCCCGCGCTATACTGCTACTTATTTCTATTCATTCTCCTGGCCCTCTGAATTTCCCTCCTGTCTCTTCCCATATGTAATATAAATGGTCAATAAAGACTAAGAAAGATACTCAACATTTTTAGCCAACTGAGAAATTAAAAAATTTGATATTCCACGTAAGACTAGTTAGGATATGTTTAAAGAGTAACCTTATACATTGTTGAGTGCAAATTGTCGAAGCAGTTTGAATGTGGAGATTCCTTAAAAACAAAAGGGAAAGAAAGAGAATAACTACATAACCAAACTATTCTCTTCTTATATCAAAAGATTATTCTACCTTTCCACTGAAATGCTTGCCCATCCATGTTATTTCAGTTCTACTCATAATAACTAGCAAATGTAATCATCCTAAATACCCATGCATTAATGAACTTATGTTGAAAATGTAAACCATGTACATAATAGAATTTAATTCAACTATAAAGTCGAAATTGTGAAATATGCAGAGAAATGGGCAAAATGGGAAAGTCATATGGATATAACAAAGGTGTAGGGAAATCATTGCATGTTCTCCCTCAGAGGTGGACCATAGCTTTAAATCTCCAGTTTTGTGTATTTGACCTGGACTTAATGTAGATGTCAGCAAGAGTGGCCATTCCTCCTGATTGCCCACCAACACTATTGCTATCTTATTGCTGAAGATATTACCCTTTAGTTGTACGATACAGAGACAATATGGCCCCGAGGTAAGCATTTCCTCATTCGTGGCTGCCTTCGTGGTTAAAGGAAGGTGCTAACCAGGCACCAGGAGAGGAGAGAAAAGGCATCCCTGAACTTACCCTGCTGGCAACCCTGTGAATTATAATACTGACTTAGCTGTTCTTCTGGCACTGTGATTAAACACCAAACTCCATGTCTGGCACCAAGTGGCTTAAATGGTACTTCCCCTCCAGCTCTGCTACCTGCATCTCTCTGGTCTTCTGGGTCCACTCCCTATATACAGCTAGCTCTCCTTGGTAGATACCCCATCTCCATCATCTTACTATCTATAACTTCTCTTTGAGCACAGGCCTTGCCTCTAACATTAAGCTTGCTTTCCAGTGTTCTTTCTGTCTTCGCTATACATTTTTGCTTCTGCACAACAATAACCAATCCACAACTCAACATAATCTACCTTAGAAATTCTGTCTGCCAAATAAAATTCATACATATACACATACTCAGATATTAGTTTAGGCTCAGAAAAGGTCACAGGACAGGAGGGAAAGCAACCTTATACTTTTCAAAATGACTTTTAGCATAGCTGTTAATATTCTCCTCTGAAACCACTTGACCTCCACCCCCACATTCTCCGTTGCTTTCAGTACTGCTCTTTTCCTGTCTATTACTAGAACAATACTTGAATCTCTGCTTGCAGCACTTAAATACTTTTATTCCCTAGTTCAAAGTTCCAAAGTCTCCTATATTCAACAAAACAAAACAACTATAAACCATGTTAAAATTGTTCATAACAGCAGCCTACGTTTGATAACCAACTTGTGATTAGTTACTTTATTGTGATAACACATCAACTCCATATATGGTGTAAAAAGGCTTAGATGTATTTGTTTTTCTGGCTTTGTTAACTGCAAGATACATCTATGTCCTATGCTATTTTATTATTATCAAAGTCTGAGATACAGTATAAGAACCACTCATTAAGATAACATTCTGATACCATATTAATTTATAAGTAAACCAAATTTAATGAATGCACTAGTTACTATTGAAGTACAATAACAGATCACTACTATAAGACCTATTAATAATTCATTGATGGAAAAACTGAATAATACATTCAAGTCAAACCAGACAATTGCAAAGAATGTGAAATACTAAAGTATTTTCAGCAGAAGGTATTAGGGTCAAAACAACTCCAGCTATTATTTAGCTTTAGTCTTATAGTGAAACCATCTTATCTCGGTGTACACATCTACTTAAAAATACCAAAGACTAGACAAGTATTAGGGCTTGAGACATTCATTCATATAAGCAAGTTATATGAATAATATAATAGCAGGGATAGAGGCTGATTCAAATAACAGACTGACATGAACATGAACCAGGGGACCTGTCAACAGCAGGGACAGCTTATAGTTATAGTTCAGGAACATGAAAGGCAGCCCTTGTGTCTCTGAGCATCTCCAGCATTTCATAATCCAGAATGCAGAAGGCCTTTTCCTTTTTTTGTAATGCCCTGCATAATTTAGGGCTATGCTTTGAATTTAATATCAGTTTGTTGGATAAATGAATAATTAAGCATGACTAATCTCTGACTAGGCCATGACAAGTACCAGAAGCAGGGCGCTGGCTCTGGAGAGGGATCTATTAGAAATCTTGCTCTCCAAAAAGCTTCTGATTAATTATTGATATTCGTTGCTCACAACTTCACTTTCACAGAGGTAAAGGAGCACTCAGGTTATTTGGCCTCTTAGCACCCCCCCCCTTCATTTTCCCAAGTCCAAGTCTTTCCCAAGTCTTGATCCAAAGAGGACTCTTGTGACTTTCAATTCCTTTTGCTGTTCTGCTAGAATTCTTTTTCCATTCTCATGTGTGACCAACTTGCCCCTTGCCAGACAATCATTCACAATTTCTATGCACAGAAAAAGAAGAGCCCAGATTTCAAATGGAAAAGAAGCATTATATGGCTAAAGCTGCTGCTTCCTGGGTCCAGGCTATTCCTAATGGGCCCAGACAGACACATGTTGTCATCAATCACATGTTCACACTTGTCTTGAGGTTGTTTCCTCAAACATCCCCCCAGTGTAGGCTCCAACTGGAGCAAACTAAAAACATTTTGCTCACTATCTCTCAACCTCAGAATGCCTGATACTGTCAGGAGCCACTGTTCCAAACAACTCAGAGTCCATAATTGCTTATACTTTAGCCAGTGTTCTTTCTCTTCACCTAAATATGCTTCAGAACAGTCTCCAGGCAAAACCAAGCCACCCACATATACAGTAAAACTGAATGCTCATCAGAGCCAACTTGAATCATGAATGAGACTGCATCAGAGACTCTAGTTGCTCAAGTACTAAAGCACTGGCATCCTGGTTACTAAAACAAGGCATCAGTGTCTACAGAAGCTAATATGTAAGGAATGCCAATCATTTTTTCCTTATACAAAATATATGGTATCATCATGGTCACACACCTGGAATAAAGCTGGACTCATGCTTTAAGAAGAAAATATACTCAAGGGTCTGGCAGAAGTAATTCCTATTTATTTATTCATTCATTCATTCATTCATTCACTTTACAGCCCTATTGCAGCCCCCTTTCCAGGTTCTCCCCTCACGCAGCCCCCCCAATGACCATCCCCTATCCTCTGAGAACATCAAGGCACCCCTGGATATTCCCCCACCCTCCACATCAAGTTTGCACAGAGCTAGGCACATCCTCTCCCACAAGGACAGACAAGGCAGACCAGTTTGGGGAACATATTCCACAGACAGTCAAAAGCTTAGGGATTGTTCCTGCCCCAGTTGTTTGGGGATGGATTTAAACACTGAGCTTCACATCTTCTCTCTTTCAAGTCCATGATATGTTAATGTAATTCTTGTAGAGAAATATGCTTTTTAAAATAATACATGGATTTAAAAAAAACACTATTAGAGTTACATCATCAAAACTATAAGAAGACTGCCTCTGTGTCCCTTGAGAACCCACCACCCTCTTGGCAGTAACATAACCAAATTAAGCCATCACACAAATAAAAATCTCAAACAACAAATGCTACTAAAATTTGTATTATGAGCCTTAGAAGCTCAGATATATAAATGAATAAAAATGTTCCAATTACTCTTATTTTTCTCTGGAGAACTGCAGCAGATGGATTATAAAGACGATCCCATGATAAACATCTAAATGTGGTTACTACCTTCTGTGCTTTCTTGGTTCATACTTTCATTGTTTTCTTTTTCTTTGCAACAGGCAAAACTTTTTCTGAAGCAATGAAGAACTTACAGCTGCACTGAATGTTACATAGCTACATATTTTTCTTTATTGTAGGTGTCTCTTTAAAAGGGTAGAGAAAACAAATAGAAGAAAAGCTCATGTTGGGAAAGGAAAAGAAGATGCAGTTTAAAATAAATAAAAAGAAAAGGGTTTTGCATAAAACTTCTTAGACTTCTTAGGAAAATGGAAGCTAGTGAACTAGTAAATTAGATTCTGGCTCTTCTCCAACATATATTCTCTCTCTCTCTCTCTCTCTCTCTCTCTCTCTCTCTCTCTCTCTCTCTCTCTCTNCTCTCTCTCTCTCTCTCTCTCTCTCTCTCTGTGTGTGTGTGTGTGTGTGTGTGTGTGTGTGTGTGTGTGTGTGTGTGTTGTCTTTCTGGCCTCTCTTTCAATCTATCTATCTATCCATCTATCTATCTATCTATCTATCTATCTATCTATCTATCTATCTATCTATCTGTCTGTCTGTCTATCTTTAGATATCTGTATATCAACAGACAAATCCATATCTGTTTATCTATAGATAGATAGATCATTTATATATTATTTGCACAATGTATGTATATGGGTTATTTACAACTTCTAATACTAAAATTATAGGTGGGTACAACCATGCCAAGCTTTTAGCAAATAGTTAACAATATTATGAAGAAAGAAGAGATGAAAATAAATTCCTAAATAATAATTACTGAAAGCAATACAGAACCTCTACCTTGGGTACATCAGTAGTGACCATCAAATTATGTATTTCAGCAATACAAAGGTGCATTCACGCACATTGTGGCATTGGAGATCAAAGCATGCTTCTAGGGACAGAAAGAGAATTTCATTATCCACTCAAAACTTGATATCCAATACATTTAGAACTATAAATCAGGAAGCAAAATGTGTCTTTCTAGTGGAGCGTTACAGAATATTGTCTGTTGCATCAAGATCAGCATAAAATAGAATCGTAATTATAGACTGTTTACATTGCTAAAATAATAAAATGAAATGTTGAAATTGTGTGGTGTTGAACCTAGGCCTTTTACAAATGTATCCTGACCTTAAAATAGCATATGATTGAAGCAAAATGTTTCTGCTAAGTAAGTTGTAGAAAAAGTAGATTGTACCTAGAAGATGAAGCTATATTCATGTCTATTGGGTATATTTATCTTCATAAACATATCAAAAATACTCGGAAGATTTTAATCAATCCTAAAAATATTCAGTGCAAGTTAACTTCTAACTAATTATACATTTAGAATATTTGTATTTGGGAGAGGTAATTTTCTATAATTATTATTAAAGTTGACCAGATTGTGTTAGTTTGTTTAAATCTATAAATATACATTTTACACTAAATGTAACAATTATTTGTGTCCTATTTCATTATAAACTACATTGCATGGGGCTTCAACAGGTAAGAGGCATCCATCCCTTTCAGTACCCAGTACCCATATAGGTGCTTCCTAACTACCTGTAACTCCAGCTCCAACATAGGTGATGCTTTCTTCTGTTTTCCTCACACACACACCCACAAACATACACATAGAAAAACTACAAAGTTAAAATATAATAATGGAACTTTTATTCAGAGTTATTTCTGGAATGTTTTTATCTGTAATTAAACTATAATTACATCATTCCCCCTTGCTTCTCCTCCTTCCAGTCCATCTCATGCCAGATCCCACCTCCCTCTGCTCCCTTCAAATGTATGCGTGACATGCTTCCTTTTTGTCACTTTACATACATGCATGCATGTGTATATAAATACAACTCGCTGAGAACATTTGGTGTGGTTTCTATGTATGTTTTTACCTTCTAATTTCCCGAAGAACAGATCTTGAACTTATGAGCACTAAGTGGCTTTTCCAGTCTAAACTCCTTCCACAATCCTCCCCATAATATCACCCTCAGTACAGAAACACTGTACAACCCTGACGCCAATCTCAGCCCTGCTTTGCTTTTTGCTGTTGGGATAAAATATCAAAGCAAAAGCCAATTTGGGGAGGAAAGGTCTTATTTCCAGCTTGCAACAAGGAAGGAAAGTCAACAAAGTGATTCAAGGTAGGAACCCTGAGGTAGGAACTAAAGGAGAGGTCATAGAGAATGCTGCTTAGGTCTGGCTATCTCTGGCTCTGACAACCCAGAGCTACCTGCTCAGGGGTGTTACCAGCCCAGATGGAAGTGATCCTGTAACCCCCACATCAATCACTAGTCAAGAAAATGCCTATAGGCTTGCCTATAGTGCAGTCTACTGTAGTATCTTTACAAAAGACTCTAGCTTGTGTCACATCAACCAAAGAACTATCTAGAACATTCCTTTTGCTCTATTTTAAAGTATAAATCCTTCCTTCATGCTACTCTAAGCTGAAAGACTGTAATCATTTTTCATGCTATAAGGCTCAGAGTTAAGAAACTACATTTGCATTATTGAAACTACTAGACTGAGAGATTTTGAAGTGGAATTGAATGCATTTTCCATTCTAAGATGGTGACAAGCAGTCTAACTAGTAAAAAGCAGAAAACCATTCTGCTATAGAATGATACATAAGAAAAAAATACCAAAATTTGTAAATATTTCCCTCCAACATTGTTGCAGCATCCTTCTGTATTTCCTCTTAAGGGCATCTTTGTTATAGTAACCAAGGAGACAGCAGCCTCAAGGGCCATTTATATATTTGTTTGGTTTTGCTAACAATTAAGTCTGGATTTAAGGACAATCTCTCAGAGGAAAGAGAGAATGTGGAAGAAGCCAGGAAATCTGTAACCCTCCAATAACAGTTACCTGAAATTCCCCAATAATATTTATCTGAAAATGTGTATCATGCTGCATTTCTCTAATGAGCAGATCTCAGTGTCAACGAGGTAAGGTTGGCATAGCCTCTGCATATCTGCTTCCATTTCTTATGGTGAGTGCTCTTGAGACACCCATTTAATAGGCCTTCCTAACATTATGTTCAGGATCAATATAAAACTCACTGCCAGTGCATTGTGAGGGATATGCCATTTGCTGATTAATTAAACCTGGGATGGTCATCCAACTTCAGGATTTTGCCAATCCTAGCTCTCTCCATCATGCTCAAAATCACAAGCATTATTCCTGCGACATTCCTAGAAGACTTTCCACTGGACTACGTTAATCTGACACATGCACTGATTTGTACACTTAAGAGCTACCACTATGTCCCTCCACATTTAAATCGAAATTATATGTCTGAAGTCAAATTTGAGGGTTTTATTCTTAAGACTGGAGAGCTAATTGTTCTACGTAGTTTATCCTTAAAACCAACTTATATTAAATTCTGTCTAAACTTAGATGAAGTTTCTTTTTTACTTTTTATACTTATCCAACAGATTTTATAATATGTGGCAGGCTACAATCTGTCAAATTTTCCCACTGTCTTAGCTTGAAATGTAGAATATGGCTTTTCTTTTCCTAATGTGAGGGCTATTTATGTACATTATAAATGTAGCACAAGCTACATTTATTGGAAAGGGAAAGGAGGGGACACCAGTTGAGAATATACTTCCAAAAGATTAGAAAATCAGGCTTCAGGCAAGTCTGTATTGTATTTTCATAATTAGTGATTGATATGGAATGGTCCAGCCCATTTTGGCTGTGGCCATCCCTGGGCTGGAGGTCGTGGGTTGTAGAAGAAAGTAGGCTGAACAAACTGCCAGCAGCAAGCATTGCTCAATGAAACTCTGTATCAGCTCTGGCCTCCAGGTTCCTTCCCTGTTTGAATTTCTGTCCTGACTTCTTTCCGTGGTGAACACTAATATGGAAGAATAAGTCAAACAAACCCTTTCCTCTCCAAGTTGCTTTGATCATATTGTTTCATCACAGCAATAGAAACCCACTCAGACTCCTAACTCATGAAGGAAGGCTAGAGTATAGTTATTTCAGCATTAGGCTGTGAGCTTTTATGGTGCCTGTCTAAAGGAAATGCAGGGACAAAGAGTGGAGCAGAGACTGAAGAAAAGGCCATCCAGAGACTACCCCACCTGGGGACCCATCCCATTTGCAGACACCAAACCCAGACACTATTGCTCGAAGGAGTCTTGTATTGCTATCCCCTGAGATGCTCTGCCAGTCCTGACCAATATGGATGGGGATGCTTGAAGCCAAGCATCAGATTGAGCATGGGGACCACAATGAAAGAGTTAGGGGAGGATTTAAGGAGCTGAGGGGGATTGCATCCCCATAGAAATAACAACATCATCAACCTACAGGTAACAGGACACCTACAGAGCTCTCAAGGACTAAACCACCAACCAAAGAATACACATGGAGGGACCCATGGCTCCATCTGCTTATGCAGCAGAGTATGGCCTTATCAGACATTAATGGGAGGGAAGGCCCTTGGTCATATGGTGGCTCAATGCCCCAATGTAGGAAGATGCTAGGGCAGTGAGGCAGGAGTGGGTGGGGAGATAACCCTCACAGAAGCAAGGGTTAGGGGGATGGGATGGAGGGTTGTAGAGGGGAAACCAGGAAGAGGGACAACATTTGCAATGTAAATAAATAAAATAACCACTAAAAACTAAATTCTGAAATAAATAAATAAATAAATAAATAAATAAATAAATAAAAAGGAAGTAAGTTTATCTGCACAGTTCAGATAACATTATACTATAGAAATGTTAACATTGTAGAGGAAACAATTTGATCACTTCTCCAGCATTGTTTCTGTGATAGCCAAAGGAAACTGGGTGTTCTTGTGATGTGACTTACAAATATTATCTCTGGCACCACCAATAAAGACTCACAGAATGCTAACACATTCATCTTATACTTTTGTTATTGCTGTGATACAGTATCTGGTACAGGCAATTTAAGGGGAGAAAGTCGTGGTCTGGTTCACAGTTCAAGGTTACAGTCCATCTTCGCTAGGACATTATGGTAGTACAAGAAGCTTGAGGTGTCTGCTTCCATTGTCATCCCCGTCAAGAAGCACAATGCAGTGCTAAGCTCACTTTTATGTCTCTATTCAGTCCAAGAACCTGGCCCACATAATGGTGTTGTCAATAATTAAGGTGAATCTGTCCATCTCAATTAACCATACCAAGATAATTTCTTACAGTCATAACCATATCTTATTTGCCCATATCAAAATCCACATCATATATATATATATATATATATATATATATATATATATATATATATGCTGTCTGAAATATTGAGACATGGAAAGGTTCATTTATTGTGGGGACATGTAGGAAACAAACACCGGACTCTTGCTCAAAAGTACCCATCATGTATCATTTTCTCCATCTTGATGAGTTTACAGCCAGAAGGAAATCAATGTCAATGTGGATAAATGCTCACAAGGCTACAGGAGGAAATATAAAACCATATAAACAGCTTCATTTTACTGGAAAGGTATTTGAAAGCTATGTTAAATTGAGAAGGGGGAAGAAGGTCTCTAAGGGCATGGTGAATCAGTAACTGGAAGCTGATGAGGCTTGTCTGGAATATTATCTTGGAGACTCTGAGACTTAAGAAAAGTTTGGACAGCGGAGTGAAGATGATTGAAGAGCATTGTGGGAGAGACATTTTCTGTAGTCAGCAGAGACAAGAGAGACAAGTGTGATAAGGGAATATGGTATTAAGTAATAATGTCTTTAAGTGGGTCCATGGGGGTTATAAACGCAAGGTGTGTATAAAGTAAATCACCATGGTGACTATAGCATCATTATTGCCTGACGGATGTACATCTATATGAATTGGCCATTGAGATCAATTTTCCCAGCCAGTGAATACCATTAAACTCCAGTCAGGGTATAAGTGTGTGTCCACAGCTGAGGATGTGTGGACCATTCTTGAATGATGTTACCCATCTACTTTGGTACAATTGTTTAATTTTTTACAGCTAATTACATAAACATAAAATATTATCTTAATCACTTATATATACTGTTCAGTATTATTAAATATCCATAATATTGTACACCAATCTCTGTCATTCACTTCCAAAATCAGTATTGTCCTAAAAAACAGAACTGTGTCCCTTAAACAAAGACTTTCAGTCTTTCACTGCCAGTGTATTCCCTATCTCCTGTCCCCATGACTAAGCATCTCGTAAAGTGGAATTATGCAGTGTTATGTGTAAAGTTGAAGATGTTAAGTACTTAGATTTTTGAGAGCATAGTGAGAATTTTACCATTAACACAAATAATGCCTTTCATGAGTTCTCAGACCACTTTACAATACAACTGCCTATTTACAGTTTATAGCACTCTACATCTTATTGGAAAGCAACCTTTTCTCTGGAATAGTGAGACATCTAGCCTTGTCTCTTTAAGCCTGTCTCTCTTTCTAGGTCAGCAGCCATTTTTCCATTTGTCAATATGATCCCATGTTCTCCTTATCATCCTTCCTTTTTCATTGTAGCTTCTTAGCTCCGTTTGGAGCACTGGTCTTGCATACTGGTTCCTGTCACCAGCTATATCCCTAATTTCATGCAGAGCCCCTTTGTATTCAAGCATGTATAAGACCTATGTGTTGCCTGCCAAGTGCATCCCCCAGGGTCCTACATCTCCTGTGTCATGTCTGTTTCCCTTGTTTTTCACATATAAGTAAATCTCACATCACTTTCTCCTCAATTTGTCAAATTTGCATTTATTCAAATCCTCTTATAGAGCCATCTGAACTGAAATGCTACGATATACATTTGTCAGTTGGACCTGTAGCAAATTTGAGTATAGAAAAAAAATGATATTTGACCTTTACAATATCAAAAAGAAAACGCAAATTTCCAGATTACGAGAGTAAAGATAATAATCTGCAATTTTGCATTTAAAGAACATTTAAGAAAAGACATTTTGGTCCTTGCTGCTGGGGCAGACCCATAGTTGGTCTGCTCCTGCGAAGACCCCATATCCCAATCCATCCTAGAGGACCTGCTGCACTCAGAGCAGTTGGACACATTGCACTCAGAGCAGTTGAGGATAGGCTGCACTCGGGACAGCTGGACAAGAGCTTCACTGCTCCACTGAAGACCCAACAGTCTGAAGGGCTCCCAGGAGATCTACTGAGGCCAGGACAACAGATCAGCAGCTTCTCTGCCCCTGGGAAGAGTTCCCAGTTGGAAGGCCCCACAGGTGGTCTGCTACAGCCAGGGCCACAAGCCTAACAAGAGATCTGAAGCAATCCAGGGGCAAAAGAGGCAGACTCCATACAGTCACCCAGATCAACAAACACCAGGGATATCCAGATGGCAAAAGGCAAGTGCAAGACCATAAGCAACAGAAGCCAAAATATGTGGGCATCAGAACCCAGTTCTTCCACCACAACAATTCCTGAATATACCAACACACCTGAAAATCAGGAATCTGCCCTAAAATACTATCACATTAAGATAATAGAGTCCTTTAAGGAGGATATCAATAACTTACTAAAAGAAATACAGGAAAACACAGGCAAACAGGTGAAGGAATTGAATAAAGTGATCCAGGATATAAAAGTGTAAGTAGAAACAATAAAGAAAACATAAGTGGAGGAAACCTAGAAATGGAAAACCTAGGAAAGAGGTCAGGAATTACAGATATATGTATTACCAACAAAATACAAGAGATAGAAAAGAAAATCTCAGGTGTAGAAGATACGGTAGAAGAGATTGATACAACTGTCAAAGAAAATTCAAAACATAAAAAATTCTAATATAAAGCATCCAGGAAATTCAGGACACAATGGAAAGACCAAATCTAAGAATAATTGGAATAGAGGAGATGAAGATTCCTAGCTCAAAGGATCTGAAAATGTCTTCAACAAAATCATAGAAAAATACTTCCCCAACCTAAAGAAAGAGATGGACATAAAGGTACAAGAAGCATATAGAACACCAAATAAATGGGACCAGGAAAGAAAATCTTCTCATGATATAATTATCAAAATACTAAATACACAGAGCAAAGAAAGAATATTAAAAGATGCAAGGGGAAAAGGCCAAGTAACATATAAAGGTAGGCCTATCAGAATTACACCAGACTTCTCAACAAGGACTGTGAAAGCCAGAAGAGCTTGGTCAGAGGTCATGCAGACTCTAAGAGAACACAAATGCCAGCCGAGGCTACTATTCCCAGAAAAACTCTCAATCAACATATATGGAGAAAACAAAATATTCCAGGACAAAACCAAATTCAAACAGTAACTATCTACCAACCCAGACTTACAGAGGATCCTGGAAGGAAAACTCCAACACAAGGAAGATACCTGCACCAAAGAAAGGACAGGACATTAAGCATCTCACAACAAAGTCAAAAGCAGAGCCACAAGCACATAAAGCCACCTACAAAAACAAACATGTCAGGAACCAACAGTCATCTCTCTTTAAAATCTCTCAATGTCAATGGACTCAACTCACCTACAAAAAGCCATAAGCTAACAGACTGGATACACAAATAAGATCCAGCATTTGCTGCATACAAGAAACACACCTCAAGAACAATGACAGCACTATCAGAGTAAAAGGATGGAAAACAGTCTTCCAAGCAAATGGTCCAAGGAAACAAGCAGGATTCACCATCCTAATATCCAATAATATAGACTTTCAACCAAAAGTTATCTAGCATGATGAAGAAGGACACTTCACATTTATCAAGAGGAAAAATCCACCAAGAGAAACTCTCAGTTCTGAACATTTTTGCCCCAAATGCAAGAACACCCAAATTCATAAAAGAAACTTTACTAAAACTCAAAACACACACTGAACCCCGTACAATAATAGTGGGAGATTTCAATACCCCACTCTCACCAATGGACAGATCATTGAAACAGAAACTAAACAGAGATACAGTGAAACTAAGAGAGGTTATAAACCAAATGGATTTAACAGATATCTACAGAACATTTCACCCTAAAAGAAAAGAAGACACCTTGTTCTCAGCACCTCATGGTACCTTCTCCAAAATTGACCATATAATTGGTAGCACAACAACCCTCAATACATACAAAAAGATTGAAATAATACCATGAATCCTATCAGATCACCATGGCCAAAGGCTAGTCTTTAATAACAACAAAAACTACAGAAAGACAACAAACACATGGAAACTGAATAACTCTTTACTCAGTGATAACTTGGTCAGGGAAGAAATAAAGAAATTAAAGACTTCCTGGAATTTAATGAAAATATTGACACATCATACCCAAACTTATTGGGCACAATGAAAGCAGTGCTAAGAGGAAAGTTCATAGCACTAAGTGCCCTGATAAAGAAATTGGAGAGATCTTTTATTATTATTATTATTATTATTATTATTATTATTATTATTATTATTATTATATTTTCTTCATTTAAGTTTCAAATGCTATCTCCTTTCCTAGTTTCCTCTCTGAAAGTGCCCTATACCCTCCACCCACCCTGCTCCCCAACCCACAGAACACCTAAGAACTCTAGAACAAAAAGAAGCAAACTCACCCAAGAGGAGTGGAAGGCAGGAAATAGTCAAACTCAGGGCCTAAATCAACCTAATATAAATAAAGAAACAAATATAAAGAATCAGCAAAACCAAAAGATCGTTCTTTGAGAGAATGAACAAGATAAATAAACCCCTATCCAAACTTATTAAAGGGCCAAGAGGCAGTACCAAAATTAATAAAATCAGAAATGAAAGGGGAGACATAACAACAGAAATGGAGGAAATTAAAAAAAAAAAAATCATCAGATCCTTCGATAAAAGCCTATGCTCAACAAACCTGGAAATCTAGATGAAATGGATGGTTTTCTAGAAAGATACCACACAGCAAAGTTAAATCAAAAGCAGGTAAACTATCTAAACAGGCCCATAGCTCACAAGGAAATAGAAGTCATTAAAAACCTCCCAACCAAAAAAAGCACAGGGCCTGAAGAATTTAGTGCAGAATTCTACCAGACATTCGAAGAACTGATACCAATTTTCCAAAAATTATTCCATAAAATAGAAACAGAAGGAATACTACCTAACTCATTCTATAAAGCCACAATTACTCTGATACCTATACAACACAAGGACCCAACCAAAAAAGAGAACTTCGACCAATCTTGCTTATGAATATCAATGCAAAAATACTCAATAAAATTCTTGCAAACCGAATCCAAGAACACATCAAAACCATCATTCACCATGATCAAGTAGACTTCATCCCAGGGATGCAAGGTTGGTTTAATATATAAAAATCCATTAATGTAATCCACTATATAAACAAACTCAAAGAAAAAAAATCACGTGACATCTACTTAGATGCTGAAAAAGCATTTGACAAAATACCACAACACTTCATGTTAAAAGTATTGGAGAGATCAGGAAATCAAGGCCCATACCTAATCATAATAAAAGCAATTTATGCCAAGCCAACAGCCAATATCAAATTAAATGGAGACATGCTTGAAGCAACCCCACTGAAATCTGGGAAAAGACAAGGATGCCCACTCTCCCCATATCTATTCAATATAGTACTCAAAGTGTTAGCTAGAACAATAAGACAACAAAAAGAAATCAAGGGGATACAAATTGGTAAAGAGGAAATAAAGTTATCACTATTTGCAGATGATATGATAGTGTACATAAACAACCCCCCCAAATTCCACCAGAGAACATCTCCAGCTGATAAACAACTTCAGCAAAGTTGTTGGATATAAAATTAACTCAAATAAATCAGTAGCCTTCCTTTATACAAAGGATTAACAGGCTAAGAAAGAAATTAGGGAAGCAACTCCCTTCCCAATAGCCACAAATAATATACAATATCTTGGGGTAACTCTTACCAAACAAGTGAAAGACTTGTATGACAATAACTTTGAGTCTCTCAAGAAAGAAATTGAAGAATATCTCAGAAAATGGAGAGATCTCCAGTGCTCATGAATTGGAAGAATTAACACAGTAAAAGTGGCCATTCTACCAAAGGCAATCTATAGATTCAATGCANTCCCCATCAAATTCCAACTCAATTCTTCACAGAGTTAGAAAGAACAATTTGCAAATTCATTTGGAATAACAACAACAACAAAAAAAAACCCCTAGGATAGCAAAAACTATTCTCAACAATAAAAGAACCTCTGGCAGAATCACCATCCCTGACCTCAAGCTGTACTACAGAGCAATTGTGATAAAAACTGCATGGTACTGGTACAGTAACAGTCAAGTAGATCAATGGAATAGAATTGAAGACCCAGAAATGAACCCACAAACCTATGGCCACTTGATCTTTGACAAGGGAGCTAAAATCATCCAGTGGAAAGAAGACAGCATTTTCAACAAATGGTACTGGCTCAACTGTTGGTGAGAATGTAGAAGAATGTGAATTAATTCATTCTTATCTCCTTGTACAAAGCTCAAGTCTAAGTGCATCAAGGAACTCCACATAAAACCAGAGACACTGAAACTTATAGAGGAGAAAATGGGAAAGAGCCTTGAAGATATGGGCACAGGGGAAATTTTCCTGAACAAAACAGCAATGGCTCATGCTGTAAGATCAAGAATTGACAAATGGGACCTCATAAAATTTCAAAGTTTCTCTAAGGCAAAGGACACTGTCAATAAGACAAAGAGGCCACCAACAGATTGGGAAAAGATCTTTACCAATCCTAAATCTTATAGGTGGCTAATATCCAATATATATAGAAAAAACTCAAGAAGTTAGACTCCAGAAAACCAAATAACCCTATTTAAAAAATGGGGCACAAAGCTAAACAAAGAATTCTCAATTGAGGAATATCAAATGGCTGAGAAGCACCTAAAAAAATGTTCAACACCCTTAATCATCAGGTAAATGCAAATCAAAACAACCCTGAGATTCCACCTCACACCAGTCAGAATGGTGAAGATCAAAAACTCAGGTGACAACATCCTGCTGGCGAGGATGTAGAGAAAGAGTAACATTCCTCCATTGCTGGTGGGATTGCAAGCTGGTACAACCACTCTGGAAATCAGTTTGGCGGTTCCTCAGAAAATTGGACATAGTTATACCTGAAGATCCAACAATACCACCCCTGAGCATATACCCAGAAGATGCTTCAACTTGTAATAAGGACACATGTTCCACTATGTTCATAGCAGCCTTATTTATAATAGCAAGAACTGGAAAGAACCCAGATGTCACTAAACAGAGGAATGAATACAGAAAATGTGGTACATTTATGCAATGGAGTACTACCCAGCTATTAAAAACAATGCATTCATGAAATTNTTAGGCANATGGATGGANCTNGANGANATCATCCTGAGTNAGGTAACCCAATCACAAAAGAACACACATGNTATGCANTCACTGATAAGTGNATATTAGCCCAGNAGCTNAGAATACCCAAGATACAATTTGCAAAACACATGAAACTCAAGGAGAAGGAAGAACAAAGTTTGGACAGTTTGATACTTCTTAGAAGGGGGAACAAAATACCCATGGAAGGAATTACAGAGACAAAGTTCAGAGCAGAGAATGAAGGAATGACCATCCATAGACTGCCCCACCTGGGGATCCATCCCATAAACAACCACCAAACCCAGACACTATTGCAGATGCCAACAAGAGCTTGCTGACAGGAATCTGATATAGCTGTCTCCTGAGAGCCTCTGCCAGTACCTGACTAATACAGAAGTAGAGGCTCACAGAGCACAAGGTCCCCAATGAAGGAGCTAGAAAAAATACCCAAGGAACTGAAGGGTTTTGTAGCCCCATAGGAAGAGCAACATTATGAACTAACCAACAACCCCAGAGCTCCCTGGGGCTAAACTACCAATGAAAGAAAACACATGGAGGGACTCGTGGCTCTAGCTGCATATGTAGCAGAAGATGACCTAATCGGTCCTCAGTGGGAGGAGAGGCCCTTGGTCCTGTGAAGGTTCTATGCCCCAGTATAGTGGAATGCCTAGGCCAGGAATTGGAGTAGGTATATTGGGGAGCAGGTGAGGGAGGAAAAAATAGGGGATTTTCGGAGGGGAAACTAGGAAAGGGGATAACATTTGAAATGTAAATAAAGAAAATATCTAATAAAAATAAATAAAAATAAATAAAATAAAAAAGTGAGAGATGGGGTTGCCATCCCTCAGCTACACCTCTGAGCCATAATTGTTTCTGTCTGAAAGAATTACTGGGATGGAAATGGAGACGAGCCTGAGAAAAAGAAGGTCCAGCAACATGCCCAAAGTGGGATCCAGCACAAGGGGAGGTCTCAAGGCCTGACACTATTACTGAGGCTATGGAGTGCTCACAAAAAGGGATCTATCATGACCATCCTCTGAAAGTCCTAACAAGCAGCTGAAAGAGTCAGATGCAGATATTTGTACCCATCCAATGGAAAGAAGCAGATGACCCCTGTTGTTGAATTAGGGAAGGCTGAAAGAATTTGAGGAGAAGGGCAATTCTATAGAGGACCAGCAGTCTTAATTCATCTGGCTCCAGAGATCTTTCAAACACTGGACCACCAAAGAGACAGCATACAACAATTGATATGAGACCCCCAACACACATACAGTAGAGGACGTCCAGGTGTATGTTCATTCAGAGATGATGCACCTATCCCTCAAGAGACTAGAGGTACCAAGGAGTTTAGAGGTCAGATGGGGTGGAAGGTGGGGGCATCCATGCGGAGATGGGGTGTGGTGGGGAGGAGATGTGGGATTTGGAGCAGTTGGATGGTGGGAAGGAGGGGTGGGGAATGGAACATGGAGCCATGGAGCGTAAAAAATGAATTGCAAGTAAAATTAAATTTTAAAAAATCTTGAACATGGAACAAAAAGAAAAGACATTTTAAAGTTATACTTTTTTTTTTAGCACATTTGCTCTAGAATTTATACAATATCACATTCCATAATCAGGAGATTCAGGTTACTGTGAGGTCAATTGTTCATATTTTGTAAAATTTAAAAATCTATTTTATTTTTAATTATTCTCTCTCTCTCTTTTTTAAAGACCTTAATTAAGAGTTTATTTTTATTCTAGGGTATACAACTAGGAAATCAGTCCTAACTTCATCATCTAGTCTGAGAGTGGCCTAATTAACTGCATGTCACAGCTACATTGATAGGTGAGAGTCTCCATAAAAAGGTCCCCAGACTACTGCTCTATGAATAAAGACATGAATGAGAAACTAAAAAAAAAAAAAATCATTCATCAAAAAAAGATGAGTTGTTCTGGCCTACATATTGACTCTTGCAATCCAATTCATTCTTTCCCTTGATATTTTAGCATGGTATGCACTTATTTTACAATTTTTCAAGAACAATTTAATGTAAAGCATACTGAAAATGAAACCATGTTTATTCGAATAACTGGAAATATCAGTTTGAAGCTACATTCTGAACAATTTCACATCTTTAAAATATTCATATTTTTCTTAGGAAGTCTATGAACCTCAAGTTTATTGCTTTACCACAAATACAAATAATTTATCAACTCTCAACTAATGAGTTCCAAACATATTTTAAAATTGCTTCTTTCACTGTTATAATGTATGTATATCTGTAATTCTGTGTACTATTCAAAAAATGCTGCCTAGCAAAGTTGTTTTATATTACCATTGGGGAATTTTCTTACAACTGCATCTCTGTGTATGGTCCTGGTACTGTTTGTGATTTTCATCTTTTGTGCTCATCTCAGTTCTGCATTGATGTCATATATCATGTCCTGTAACATTACATATTCCTGGAAATCCATCACGATGAAAACATTCCATGTAGGAAAAATGTATCTGCCAGATTCCTTCCTACACATATTTCTATCAACCCATCTACTAGACAATACATATAGGACTTATAGGTCCTCTATGTAATTAATTTAAAATCATCTTCTTCCTAAGGTGCTTTAAACATAATTATGCTCTCGAGACCAAGTCACATTTCCACGAACACTTTTCACATTATATAGTATATAATCCAGTTACACGGGAATGATAAAATACTATGCACCCTACAGCTCTGCTTCAGTCAGCAATGGACTCCCCCTAGGATAATAGGCTGTGAGATTAGAAAAGAGCTAAAAAATTATTTTCTTTTACCTAATGATATCACAGTATTCATAATATCTAGTTAAATTGTTACACGGCTGTGGACTTTGTATAAACAAGTATACCAATGCAGTCCATCCAATTATGAATAGAGTCATCTTCTTGATAATGAGAATGAATGACTATATATCCTAGTTTATACTTAGTATACCAAGTTTCACTCTTTGTGCATGTGCTAATTCCACTTATATGACATTTCTAAAAGCTACAGGAAAGCAGCCTCAGGCCACTCTCAGTCAATCTGGCAGAAATGTGGCTGCTGTGGGAGGTGGTGTCTCACTCCTTTTATACTATAGACATTTTCCTTGAGACAAAGTGAAGACACAAAGTAAAATCTCTTATTGATTTTGATTTGACTGTAACCCCGGGGGGGGGGGTGTATAGGGGGCAGCTTAGCTGACATCTGTTATGGCTTCAGTTTTTCAAACATGTAACACAAAGCTTATAGAATTAAATACAAAGGAAATCTTTTCCACAGTGGCTTCATCATTTAAAACATATATTTAAAAAAAGCTAATATAATAAGATAGAAAGAAAACCTTTTCTACTATTCTACAAAGCATTTGTATCTTAGGTTAAATGTTATTACTGGAGTCAAAAGTTATGCAATGTTCTATTATAATTTCTATCAATGTTGAGTTCTTAGAGTAAATGGTTTCAAAAGTACACTTTACATAAAAATGTTATTCTGTTTTTTGGAGCTTTGAGGTGGAGAAAAACCAAAGATTTTATAATTAAGTCACAGTAGGTACTGAGGGCATGCTGTCTCATGCTTCACGCACTTCAGAAAGCTGTCCACGTGACAGCCTGACACTCTTCTATTAGCTGAACTGGAGAAAAGCATTTTTAATGGTCATGAGAAAAATGATTAATTATCAATATTAAGTACCATGGATAAATTTTAGTCATTATAATGCAGGAGCTAATGCCTGTGTTGTCTTAATAATCAAAATGTTAAATCCTTTCAGAAAAAAAAATTCCAAACTGGTTAACATTCTAACCCAAGTTAGGTTTAAAGCTAATACTGATTTATGTTGGATTTATAGGTATTATAATTCACACATTTTAAAACAACAACCAAAAGTTCACATTATTTAAAAAGTGTTTTAAATAAAACTACCAGAATAATCTAAGCTCAATATATTATTGAGAGTAAAACACTGATTATAAAAACATAATCTAAGAAATAATATTTATGAAGTGTATAGTCAGGATGAGCAATATTATGGGTGCATGGTATTTATAAAGTATACTCAGGGACAGTAGTGTCCCCAGACCTTATATTCATCCTGCACTCCTCTCTGACTCACCCAGAGCAACCTTTCATTCTGCAAGCTCTGTTCTAGATATGAACTCTACAAACATATGCCATATCAATTTAAACATAATTTTCCTGAAGCATTTCTATACTGGAATATGACTGGGTAAATAAATGCTTACATTCTGTTAAGTAGTTAATTATTATTGTCAGAAGGGATGCTAAATGGGTTTTCTAATGTATGAGAAATGAGCAATTCTAGGCTGGGATGTGTAGTAGCCTAGGCCATGGGAATTTAGGATACATCCTCTAATGGTCCTATAATGTCCAAATAGGCAAACAGATGTTTCTGAGAACATGACCTGTTAATAAGCAAAAATAAGACTTAAATTCTTAAAAATCCTATTATAACTCATATTCTTTTTTTTTTAAGATTTATTTATTTATTATATGTAAGTACACTGTAGCTGTCTTCAGACACTCCAGAAGAGGGAGTCAGATCTTGTTACGGATGGTTGTGACAAACTGAGGCTTGCAGTCCTCAGAGTAGCTGTCCAGTGATAGCACCAGATGATAAAGTATAATTAGAAAATCTTAATAGTATCCTTGAACCTTTGCAATCTCATTAACCAGGTCATCCTTGCTCCCAGGCTTCATCAGTCCTTCTCTGGGGTTAAAATAAAACATTTGATGGAAACTCCAGATAAACAAATTAGTTGTAGCACTTACTGGAGGTACTTTGTGACCTCCCAAGGAGTATTTGGAGATTCCATTAGCTACATAGAAGCATAGTAGCACACTATAGCTAATCATAGATGAGAAAAAGTTTAAAATCACTATAAAGCTCAAGCCAATGGCAACGTGATTCGGGATTTTTGTTAACCTGGAATACATAGTTAGCTCAGGAGGGGAAATAAAAAAAAAAAAAAAAAAAAAAAAATCACTTTAGCTGTTAGTGAAAAACAAATGATAACTTTATAAACCATTGTTCTTCTTCTGCTATTAAAAATCAATGAAATCTGCAATTATGGAACATTACAGAAAGGTTAAAGATGAGAACACATGCAGTCTATCTACAGGACACCTAAGCCATTTAGGTTAATGAAATGTCTATGAAAGCCATATTAATTAGCAAGTTCCCAGGACTCCAGCACTTACTTTATAAATGCCACACTATACAGCACAGAACTCATTCAGTCTTTTGTCTATTGTCTGAGTAGTGACCTCTATGTTATGAAGCTGTATATGCTTCTGGAAATCCTTCAACAGGCAAATGTACCATCTAGTTCTGTGGCCTCATGATTATAGAGAAATAATAGAATTGCCTACTTTTTGGAAAAGATATTTTTTAAATGTTCAAAGCATGAATATACAGCTTGCTACAAGATGGCAGATATTTTGCATGTCTTTCTCTTTGCTGTCATTTTTTGTTCAAACATTCTTCATAGAAAAGTGAGAATTCTGACCACCAAAATCCAAGTTAAGGCAGATTTTTTTTAAAAAGAGGAACAAAATAATATATGACAGAGTGTACATTGTATAGGTAGGAAGACCAGAAAAAATGAATGCAGTTCACAGTGTTTTGAAAAGGATAAAATTAGAATAGCAATCATTTCTACTATGAACTTAGCTGTCTACTCAGTGTAAAGAACAGAAATTACCGACAAAATTGATTAATCTCTCCCACTTCCATCAGCTAAAATGGTATCTGCCTACAATGCCTATGATAACCTTTATTCTTCCAAAAGCGTAGGAGCATCTGAGTAGCTGAGCTAACATTTTACATGAATACTTAGCTTTGAGGAAAATTAAGAATGCATTCCTTTGTCCTAGATATTTCCCACACATTCAGAATTTGGATGTCTCCAGATGTAGAGAGATTTTTCTCTCTAAATTTTATAAACAGGGTTTCAATCATAAATTGACAGAGTAGTCCAAATTCATTTATTTCAAAGGCAAAAACCATGAGCTCATTAAAAAGTAGAAACTACATTTAGTAGTACCAGCAACTGTTAGAAGGCAGAAAGTCAGAATGTCTGAGGCATAACAGAAACTTCTCAGAAGGAAACTTCTGGAACTGGGTTCAGTGTTTGGATGTAGCTTTGCACCTGATGACACTCCATTCTGGGAGACAGGAGAAGTCTTCAGATGAGACAGGACATCTTACAAGCTCAAGAAATTAGAGCAGAGATTGAGTAGACAGAACTACTGATCTGAGGAATGGAGAGAAATGGGATAGAATCCAGTGGAAGTGCAAAACATGGGGAGTGAGTCAGAGTAGAGCCAAGAACCTAAGGTAAACTCCATCTGGAAATATGTGAAGTCTCTAAACTGCGCCTGCAGACGAGAGTCCACATATCCATGGGGAAATCAGATCATAGTGCTTCTGTGAGAACATTGCCACCATTTGAAATTACTTTTTATTTCACACAGACTTGATAGTGAAAGTACACTCTTTTTTTTTTTTAAAGCTCAATGTTGAGCTGCTTACAATATCAAGAAAATTTTCATGGAGTATTAACACAGAGAACATTTTAAAAACCTACTTTAAGGTGAGCAAGATGACACAGTGAGGAAGGATGCTTCCTGCTAAATACAGTGACCTGAGTTCGATTCATCAGACACAAATGAAGAGAGTACCAACTCCCGTAAGTCATCCTCTGACCCCTACAGAAGCACATAGTAACAAGCACACACATGAACAAATGTTTCAAAATACCCTCATACAAGATTATAAGTAAAGATATAGATTGACACTGGGTTTGATATGCAAATTAAACTATAGAACCGTCTCCAGAACCCTTCCATCTTGCAGTATGTATACTTCATTTCCATGAACTACTACTACTTAAACTTGCTAGTTTAAGAAACTGTCATGTGAATAGTTCCTGTCTAAAAAAACAACTGCAGGGACAAAAACGGAGACGAGACAAAGGGAAAGGAGGTACAGTGACTGACTCAACTTAGGATCCATCTCAAGGGGAGGCTCCAAGGCCTGACAGTATTACTGATGGTGTGGTGTGATTATAGACAGGAGCCTAGTATGACTGCCCTCTGAGAGGCCCAACAAACAGCTAACTGAGACAGACATAGATACTTATACCCAACCAATCGACAGAAGCCAGGGACCCCTGTGGTTGAATTAGAGAAAGGCTAGAAGAAGCTGAGGAGGAGGAGGAAGAGCACATGGGAAGACCAACAATCTCAACTAACCTGTATTCCCAAGATCTCCCAGACATTGAACCATCAACTAGGTAGCACACACAAGCTAGTCCAAGGCCCCCCATACATACATAGCAGAAGACTGCCCGGTCTGGCCTCAGTGAATGAAGATGCACCTAACCTTTGAGAGACTTGAGGCCCCAGGGAGTGGGGAGGTCTGTCGGGATGGGGGCAGGGATGATGACACCCTCTTAGAGACAGGGGGAGGAGGAATGGGATGAGGAACTGTGAGAAAGTGGACTAGGAGGGGGATAACAATGGGACTGTAAAAATGATTAAAGATAGTAATAATGAAGGAGAAGGAGGAAGAGGAGGAGGAGGAAGAGGAGGAGGAGGGGAAGAAGGAAGAGGAAGAAGAAGAAAGAAGGAGGAAGAGGAGGAAGAGGAGGAGGAGGAGGAAGAGGAAGAGGAGAAGGAGAAGAAGAAACAGCAAAATATAAATAAAGGACTAAAAGCTTTAGAAAGAAGAAACTGCCATGTTTACATTTAAAATATTTTGGAATAAGTCTCTCAGGGAAGAGTTTTAAGTGGGGGAATTTCCTTCTTCTGTGTCATTCCCCTAAATTCCTCTTCTTACTCTACTGCTGAAGATGTATTACTGTCAGATGAATTAGGTTAATGGCAAGGAGAGGCACACTATTAGAGATCAGTATGAGCCAATGTTTCGGGGAGTGCTTTTAGTTTCGTGGCTTATATTGTATCAGCTAAAATCTCAGAGTCAAGTTTCAGCAAAAGAGGAATGAACTATCTAAAGACTAATGAAAATATATCTATATTAGTGTTTTAAAATAAATATCACCAACTTCTAAAGATACAATGAATTAAAAGGTCTTAATAGACATATTTCTGTATTTGACGTGAATAAAAAATAACTTCTGTGACAATGTTTGTTAAGTACAAATGAAGATAAAACCTCCCACATAAAGATATGACTGTCTACAGAACACAGGACAATCTTCCACAGAGGAAATGCTATGAATGTGTTCTGCTTAGGTTGATTTAAGAAGAGATATGCCAGGACAGGGAAGCAGGAATGGCTGGATTGGTGAGCAGGGGGCAGGGGCATGGGATAGGGCAGTTTTTTGGGGGGAGTGGGGGACCAGGAAAGGGGATAACATTTGAAATGTAAATAAAGAAAATATCTAATGAGAGAGAGAGAGAGAGAGAGAGAGAGAGAGAGAGAGAGAGAGAGAGAGAGACTGGGACATCTAAGCAACTCCCAAAAACAATAGTCGATTGGTGTTGCCTTTAGTCTCCTTGCAGAATTTTAAGGTAAGAACCTATCTCAGAAAGCACCACATGTCCATGTCCAGATATTGGACTTTAAGGATTCCTGTTAAAGATGACCTCAAATCCACCCCCTGCCCCAGGAACCAGCTTTCACAGTACAGGAAGTTGCTATGCAAGTTGCCAATGGAGAAAAGCAATCCATAGTCCTATCCAGCTGTGATGTCCACAAAGCCAAGCAATGACCATTGTAGCAAGATGTCCTCAAAAGTGCAACAGGCCTTGGCAGTAACCGATAACTGTCTAACAGAATTTAAGGTCCACTCAAAATGAGGTAATTAATCCATATCTGGTTCCCTAAACCTAGCAGATGAGACCGTAAAGCCTGGAGGAGAGCCTACTACTGTCGCTTTTCCAAGCCAGTGTCATCTTTAACTGCATTACTAATACTTCTTCTTAGACCCACAGAGAAGTACAGCCTACATTCCTGACCAAGGGAACTTTACTTTGTAACAAACAGAGACTGCAGAAAGCCATAGCTGGTCAAAAGGCATAGACCAAATGAATGGGGGGTACCCAGTTCCAACTGATACATTCATTACATAACTTCTATACATAAGCCTCAAGGAACATTGCAAAAGAGCAGGGCAGACGACTGTAACAGCTATATCACCAGGATGTCTGCTGCAAGATAGTCTCTGTTCTATTATGACAGGAAAGCTTTAACTATGAAATCGCAACAATTGTTGCCTAAACATGACATGAGTAATGCAACTCTAGTGGACATGCTAATGTAAATGGGGAAAACCTCTCAAAGAGCTATATCTCTATGAAGAGCTATCATCAATCCGTGACCCTGGATGAAGGGAAAACCAGTCTTCCCCAGGAATAAGAACCCTGGTTGATTATCCAGCAGCGAGGGACAGCCATAAAAACTCATCAAGCAACATGAAATGGACTCAGGCATTTGTATTCGAAGGTGCATGTGCATGCGTGTGTGTGTGTGTGTGTGTGTGTGTGTGTGTGTGTGTGTGTGGTCTGTGTGTCTGTGTGTATCTCTGTGTGTAATAACAATTAAGGAAAAAGAAGCCATGAATTTGAGAGTAAGAGAGAGGTACGGCAATAATAGGAGGGAAAATAGTGAGTCCAAAAATACAAATTTAAATTTTTTAAAAATAAAAAAGTACATCTAATAAGTAGTTTTTATCATTCTGTCGTCTGCCTCTTCACTCAAGTGCTGATGTTTCTTGTTTTACAGAAACTTATAGCGCCGTGGGGTCCCATTTATTAATGTTAATTCTTGTTTATTTTGATATTTATTTTGCTCTTTTATGTTAATTGAGGTTTAGCCTACATGCATATATGTATACCGTGTGCATGACCGATGCCCATGAGGGTGAGTACCAGATCCCCTGAGACTAGAGCTGCACACAGTTTATAGTCACCATGCTGCTACTGGGAACCAGACATGGGTGGTCTGCAAGAATAACATGTGATGATAGGCGCTGAGCCAACTCCCCAGCCCCTAATTCTTGGACTTAAAGCCTGTGTCCTTCTCACAAAGTCCTTTCCTGTGCCAATGAGTTCAAACATAGTCCCCACTTCCTCTTCGATCCTATTCACAGGATCAAGTGTTAGGTTAGGTCCTTGACCCAGTCTGGATAAAATTCTGTGCAGGGTGAGAGAGAAGTCTTGGTTTTCATCCTTCTGCACGTACCTACTTAGTTTGCGCGGCATCCTTTGTTGAAGATGCCACATAAAGAGAACTAGAAATGATCTCTGAGAGTTCCCCTGTAGGATTGTCTCCTTTTACTTCCTGAGACGGATATGAAACATTCTGGCCTAAAAAGACTTGAAGTTGAAAGAGTTAATTTGTCTTGAGTGTCCCAGTCACAGGCCACCAGGAGTGGAAATCAAGGCAGGAACTCAAGGTGAGAAGCTGGGGGGGCCAGGAACTGAAGCAAAGGCCATGGAAGAAATGATACATCCTAGCTTAGCTTCTGCTTACTCAGCTTGCTTTCTTAGATAACCTAGCAAAACCTGTCCAGAAAGAAATTTTCCTACGGCTTGCTTAAACAGACATCTTCTCAGCCAAATTTCCCTCTTCCGAGGTGACCCTAGCTTGTGTCAAGGCGACCGAAAGGCTAATTAATGCAGGCATTGTCTTAAGTTAATTGATGTGGGAAGCCTTACACACCATGGGGAGCACCATTTCCTGGCTTTAGAGGCCGGAAGGTACAGAATTAGAGAACACGAGGTAAGCACTAGAATGAGCGCAATCATCGCTCGCTTTGTCTAACTGTGAAGGTAATAATACAGAGAGCAGCTTCAAGAGCCTTTCCTGGTCTCCACTCTAACATGAATAATGGGAACTGGGAGCTGGAAGGTATAAGGCAACTAAAATGCTTATTACTACATCACCTACCCCTTTCATTATTCAATCTAGTGATTTCTAAACCATGGATCTCTTTGTAATCAAAACACACACTTACAGGTGGGTCACTCACATGAATAGCCACACTCCAACCCTGACATTTTATTGTGAATTCACAACAGGTTGAGTTAGAGTTTTTAATTTGAACTTTTCTCAGTATTTTGGCCCATTTTCAGTTTCTTCACATTTTAATTTTTTTTTTTTAATGTGAAAGCCAATCTTGACTACAGAGTTAATTTATAACTGCTATGTGTAAGAAAGCTGCCCATTTGACTAAGCAACAATGATTATGCTTTTCTGTAATGGGCTAGTATTGGAGGTACAGCAACAATGACCAGAACTCTACCAACTGAGTAACAGCTACAGCTGTCCTTCCCTTATTGAAATGTTAAGGGTGAGGTTTACTCATCCAGTTCTTAAAGGGAATGCAGCCCCAGTACTTAGTCTATATGAAGTCACAAACTCCCAACTACTTCCTCCACTTAAAACCAAAGCCTGTAACTACACCACCAGAATAAGAATACATAGTCACAGAAACTTTTAGGCAAGGACTGCTCAACTATTAGAAACTATAGATATTTTTCAACTTGGTTCAAAAATATTTCTTTTTGACTTTGTACATTTAAAAGTCCCTCAGCCATAAACTGAAAATTTTATGTAATTACTTTCAAATTAATTTCAATTCCTGAAATGGTAGCTAGTGATACATGATTTACATTATTGTACAGAATACAATATTATTATATATAGAGAAATATATATGTGAGATTTATAGATATAATATGAACAGCTATCCCTTAGAGCTTTAATCAATTCATTTTTCTAGTTTGAATTCAGAATTACCCACAGTGACCAGTGTTAAATTATTTCTTTCAGTACCAATTTATGCTATCATGCTGACATACTTTCCAGAGTCTACTACTAATTTATGTTTTAACCTTCTGCCTTCAGATCTTGCAGTGATGAGGAATTTAATGGATCCTCCCCTGGCACAAAGTCAATTTAATGAAGCTCAAAGAATACATGGAAATGGTTATGTTTTAGAATAGAAATGATCAGTACTGTGATTTTATCATCAGGAGGTAAAATGTGGTTTTCAGAGTTTAATAAATTCAAATCTACCTTACATGGAGATTAGCTATCTCTATGATAACAATGTTAGCAGCAAAGAACACAATTTGGTAAATATTTGCTTCTTGTTCGATGGCTCTGATGTTTCTCATCACTAGATAAGTTGATAGAGGCAAAGCATACTTTCCTTTTCTAGTGTCAAGGCTGAGAACTGACAAGAGGAGCTGTTAATTAGACACCAATTGATGTCCAATTTGCTTTTTAGTGCTGCCATAAAGACGGGTGACCAAAAGCAACTTAGACAGGAAAGAGTTTACAGTAACATGCAACTCATGGCCAATCATGAAGGGAAACGAGTGCAGGAACTGAAACAGGCCTTGGAGGAATGCAGACTACTGTGTCTCTGGCTTGGTCTCCAGACTCGAATATAGCTGCCTCTCTTATACCTCCCAAGATCACCTGCCCAGAAAGCAAACCACCCACGTAGGCTAGTCCCTCGAAATCAATCATCAAATAGGAAAGGTACTCCACAGCCCACAGCTAATTTCATCATTTGAGATGCCTTCTTCCCTGATGACCCAATTTTGTGTCAAGTTGAAAAAAACAATGAAAATAATATAGAAATAATATAAAATACACATGGCCAGTACATTATCAATTCAATTTCTTTCCTTCTTTTTTTTTTCCAGTATCAATCTAAATTCTAGGAGAGAAAGACAGATTATTGAGCAAGACATTTGTAACGGGTGGAATTACACAACTGGTATCAACAAACAAGATAGATATAGGTAGTGTACTGGCTGGTTTTTGTGTGTCAACTTGATACAAGCTGGAGTTATCACAGAGAAAGGAGCTTCAGTTGGGGAAAGGCCTCCATGAGATCCAGCTGTAAGGCATTTTCTCAATTAGTGATCAAGGGGGGAGGTCCCCTTGTGGGTGGTGTCATCCCTGGGCTGGTAGTCTTGGGTTGTATAAGAAAGCAAGCTGAGCAAGCCAGAAGAAGCAAGCCAGTAAGAAACATCCCTCAATGACCTCTGCATCAGCTCCTGCTTCCTGACCTGCTTTGAGTTCCAGTCCTGACTTCCTTTGGTGATGAACAGCAGAATGGATGTGTAAGCTGAAAAAACCCTTTCCTCCCCAATTTGTTTCTTGGTTATGATGTTTGTGCAGGAATAGAAACCCTGACTAAGACAGGTAGCTTATTGTCTTTGGTTATTAGTTCATACAAAGTTCTGATCTACACCCACGATCCCGAGGCTTCTTCAGTTATGCCAGGTCTACAATGCTCATCTTCATAGTTATAAGTCCACAGGGTTCTGATGATGCTACTGTGTCTTAGTCTGTGTCTTAGTCTTTACCTTTGACCGGAATACTTATATCAGGTCAATCATTTCTTCTTTATAACCTGGTGATGGAAACCTCTTTTATCCGAAAGTTTTGATTTTTATAACTGCACTCTTTTCAACTCCCTAGCTGAAAGATAACTGTTCTCAACATCCCTCAGGCTCACTGAGAAACAAGGACAGTCATCCAGCATCAGTTTCTATGTTATCTTGGTTTCTGTTCTATAGTTTTATTTTCTTTCTCATCTATCTAACTGAGAAAAATCGAAGGAAAGTGCAGCTTCGTACCGATTTCTAAAATATCTTGATGTAGGCTTTGCAACTCAAATATCTGGAAAAAAATGTTGGGTTTATGACTTGAAACTCAGAGGAAACCAAAAGAAGGATTCTGAAAAGAAGGATTCAGGCAATACATTGAGGGCAATGCTGCAGTGAGTAGAACTGATATTTTAAACCCTTTACCAGAACACCAAGTCAGAAACAAAAAATAACTGGAAGAGGCGCTTACCTACTAGCAGATTGAAGTCATTTCAAAGTTGAAAGTTGTATAGAGATAGATCACAGGGCTAGACGCAAAGAGGCTAGCCCCGGGATTACACCTAGGATAAATCTGTCAGGAATGACAGAGAGGAGTCCCTCTTGCCTGCCTTCTGCCTAGCCGTCTGTGGCAGCTCATAATTCTAACCACGAACAGTGAAAGGACAGAGAGACAAGATGGCTGCTAGGAAACTAGCCTGGACTACAATGTGAGATCCTGTTGGAAAAACAAAAGAAAAACATTGGTGATTTGTCTGCGTCGGGTTAAAATCAGCCCGAACAACATCACCTTCCCGGTGAACCCAGCTGCAGACTAGACAACGCAATGAACATGAACGTGTAAACTGTGAGAAGGATTTGGGTCTTGCCTGAGCTCAGCCAGCAACACACCGGGAGGCCCCTGGTGCCACAGAATGCTGGGTACCAGCCTTGCAGTTTCCAAATTCAGAAACTGCCAGTTCAAACTGCTTCTGGACATGAGATGGACTTCTGCACTGCTGCCTCTGCTGGACTAGGTACAGTCGTTGCTGAGGAAGTGACCAGAAGCTTCCGAGAGTTCTTGGCAAGTCTCAGGGATCATAACCAGTACAAAGTGGCTGTTCACACTCTGAATCCACGTCTCGGAAGCGCTGTATTCTATGATGCTTAACAGGCTGAAAATCAGAATTACAACTCTTAGGTCGCCCTGTAGTGTCTGCTAGATTTGAATCGGAGGTAGCGCTGAGATGCATTCACAGGTGAGTATATTTACCTGAGTACCTTGATACACTCAGTGTACTGAGCATGCCTTTCTCCCAAGACATTTTGAAACTTCAACCTAAGGAGAGGATTGAAACCTTCCATCCCTGGTTTAGCCTATGTATCGAAATCATTTAGATTAGCAGTGATATAAAGATAAAAGCTTGCAGAGAGCAAATACTTGCTCAAAAACCATGGATTGCCATGTCAGTATTTAGTTTTAGATTAACTACCTGGAAATTTCAAACAGAAAACAAAGCAGGAGCAACAGAAACCTGATCAAGCCCTACAGTTGTGAAGAAATCTCTGTTAAAAGACTGCCCTCTTGTGACAATGCATTATATTTTACTAGTAAAGATCTGTGATTCCCTTCACAATCCAACTCACAATACCTTAACAGGCGAAACCATAGCATAGTTTAGAGTTAAAGCAGAAAATACCTGGGGCCTTTTTTGTGGTTTTTTTTTTTTTTAATCACTATCTAATTTTCAGGAAACTTAATGTTTAAATCTCATTATTTAGGTAGTTTGATGTTTAGATTTGGTAGAATATAATACTTGTACTTGCTAGTTTTGTGTGTCAAGTTGAAACAAGCTGGAGTTATCACAGAGAAAGAAGCCTCCCTTGAGGAAATTCCTCCGTGAGATCCAGCTGTAAGGCATTTTCTCAATTAGTGATCAAGAGGGGATGGCCCATTGTGGGTGGTACCATCCCTGGGCTGGTGGTCCTGGGTTCTATTTAAAAGCAAGCTAAGCAAGCCAGGGGAATCAAGCCAGTAAGTAACATCCCTCCATGGCTTCTGCATCAGCTCCTGTTTCATGACCTTGAGTTCCAGTCCTGACTTCCTTTGGTGATGAACAGCAATGTGGAAGTATAAGCTGAATAAATCCTTTCCTCCCCAGCTTGCTTCTTGGTCATATTTATGAAGGAATAGAAACCCTAAGACTCAACTAATCTCCATCTTTAGAGAAATTAAAGATAACTTCATATTCAAGTGTCATGTCAAAAAGGTCATAACTTACAATCCTGTAGATAGAAATGTCACTGCAGGACAGAAGCATGTGTTCATCAGCTAGTCTCTCTCCTCAAATGGCAGACAGAACACAGCCTCTAGCTTTAAACAGTTTTTGGTCTAAGGCTTTCCGTGACACAAGGAAAGAAAACAACACTGTGCATGTGTTATGACACAGGCATATGTGAACCATGAATGTGCTTGTGTTATGACACAGGCATGAATGAGAACCAAGGGAAGTGACCAGAAGAAGGTAACATAGGAGACCCTTTTAAAATAGGTGAAGCAGAGAATAACAAAAGGGAGGCCACTGGCAGGTAGCCAGGCAGTCAAGCTCTGGAGGTACTGTCTGTCCTTAGACTTTGCTCAGTGGGACTACAGTCTGCCACTAGATGTGTCCTTAGTGACTGAAATATCCACCCCAGTTTCTACAAGTGTTGGCTGCTAACTCTGGCAATGAATCTCCCAGTTGAGGGATGTCTCCTCACATAAGTCAACAGCCTATCTAACAGGGACACCACATAGTCAATATGGAGAAAAAAGGTTTAGTATCCTTGCCTCGATTTAAGGTGCTTTTGGTGTACTCATTGAAATTCCCATGGGGAAGCTGGATAAAGTAAATAAAACCCTCAGATCCTAGCCATTGATATGCTAAGACTGTGAAGGGGACGTGCACATTTAAACACAAAAGTACAAAAATGTGAAAATGCTAGACTACAAAATGAGATCCTACACCAAAACTAAAATAATAAATATATAAATGAATGCGTAAATGGACAAATGAGAAATCTCCATTAGGTAGAATGATGTCATTCAGGAGATTCTAGTCAACATATTGCTCTATGTGGTCCTAAAGCCATTACTCCTATACAAGTGTTGGGATTTATGTATCCTTAAAGCCTGATTCTGGAAAGCCTCGTGGTCCCATATCTGTACCTATGACACAATCCAGAAATGTGCAATGGAACACAAACAGAGGTAAACTTTTATGATGGGACAAGTGGAAGGTGGCTTAAAATAGAAATCCAGAAGATGTAAAGGCCTTCCCTAGTGATAAGTGAGAGATGCATTAATATATGTTTAAAGATATCACATGGGACAGCTTAATAATTCTTAAATATTAACAGAATAAAAACATTACATTTCTATTTAATTGTATGATATAGCAGTCACCAGTTTGGGGTCCAGTTAATAATATTAGATATGATTTTCATCTTGTGAAGCAGATCTTAAACACCAAAAATTAAAACAAAACAAAACAAACAACAACAACAACAACAACAACAACAACAACAAAGCAACAGACAACAGCAACAACGAAACAGTTGGCTATTCCTATACCATCTATGCTACTATTGTACTAATGGACAGACTTTACCAAGCAGGTCATTGCTGCAGCTTGCATTGTTCACATCTGAACAAGATCACTGTGCACCCCCCCATGATTATGTAAACAGAACTTTCTAGTACTGATAGAGCCACCAGAGAGGGATGCAGCTCCAGGTTAGGGCAATTCTGACTCTCTACGTCCTGTGTGTGACTCAAGTGTTTGGCTTCTTCAGCAGTTGGATCTTAGCACCGAGTTCTAAAATGGAACCAAGATCAATGGCAATAGCCCATACTGTCTGAGGGTTTATGAGACGCCCACCGACCAACAGCTTTAATCCTGTACCTGGCGCTGAGCTTTTTATTTAATCGCCTGTGGTATATGGGAAGGGCACTGTTCCCTATTATCGAATAGCTTGATTTAACTCCGATTTATATATGTACATGTAAATCTGGGTCTTTGTGTGGGTCCTGTAATAATTGGAATGGGGGCTGCCTCTAACTCTATTGCCTGCCATTGGATCCCTCTCCCCTAGCTCGACTGCCTGGTTGGGCCTCAGTGGGAGAGGGTGTGCTTAGTCCCAAGGGGGCTTCTCTTCTCTGAGAAGAGGCAGGTGTAATGGGGGTAAACATTTGTGAGGGTGTTGCTGGAAGGAGAGGAGGGGGTGCAGGGACCAGGATGTAAAGTGAATAAATAAATTAATAAACAAAGGAAGAAAGACACTCTAGAGTAGTAGAATTTCACATAGAAGTTTCAAAGGTCAATATTGCTAATTATCCCTCCACACACTCATTCTTCTCCTCAGCTTTCCCATTCTTTATTCTGTTTAACCCCTGTTATGCCATAATTCCTCTTTCCTTCTTCATACCAACTATATTATATCCAAACTCCCTTGAAATTCACCCTTACATTTTTTGGACACGCCAGTTTAAACACACATATGCAAAGTTTTAAAGCTAGCATCCAAATACAACAGATAATATGTACTATTTGTCTTTGCTGAAATACCACTCTTAGAATGATTATTTTATGCTCCAAATATTTACTTATAAATTTCATAATCTTATTTTTATCTATAGCAGAATATAATTATATTGTGGGAATGTATCACATTTCCTTGTCTATTCATCAATTCATTTACATTCCTGTTGTTTATATTTTCTGCTATTCTAAGAAGAGCAGCAAAGAACATGGATGAGTGAGTATTTCTATAGAATATATTTAGTCCTTTGGGAAATGACTGAGAGTGAAATAATTGGATCAGATGGTAGACCTATAATCTAGATTTTTAAAGAACCTCTACACTCATTTCCATAGTTGCTGCTCAGTTTGCATACCCACTAAAAGTAAATCAGTGCTTCTTTTTCTCCACATTTATGCCAGCATTAGTTGTATTTTTTTTTTTTAATCTTGGTCACTCTGATTAGCGAAAGATATAATCTCAATGCAATTTAAGTTTGCACTTATTTTGGTGGCTAAGGAAGACAACATACTTAGAAATCAACTAGGGAAGCAATCCTTCACACAAAAGTCTTCAAAGCTAATTCTTGAATAAATCTAGTTAGGAGGTGAAATACATGTACAATAAAAATGTCAAGAGGCTGGAGATAAAAATAGAAGATGTTAGCAATACAAAGTTGCCCAAGGTTCATGAATTAGATGGATTGAAATTCTCAAAATAGCCATCCTACCAAAATCAATCTTCATATGCTATGCAATGCCCATCAATATACCTTTGATAGTCTTCATTGAAATTTAAATTACTGAGCTAGAGTAACAAAAGCAACACTGTACTCTCATAAATACAGACACAGTTATCAACGGAATAGTATTGAGGGTATAGACAATAGTTGCCACAGTCACTGAATCTCTGACAGAGTCCAGAAATACACACCACATAGAAGAATCTTCTCCGAATTGTGCTGATCAAACTGGACAGCAACATGAAGAAGAGATAAAGTAGACACACGTATCTCTTACCTTACCTTAACTCACCTTGTTGTAATAACAACTAAAAATCCCTGGCCCAGGGTCTTCTCCATCACCTTGATCACTGAGTTCCTGAATTAAAACAAAAAACAAAAACGAAAACGAAAACAAAAATAAAACAGCCTTTATCTATACAATAATCCTTAATCAGCACAATAGCTGGAGAGCTGCCTAGCCACCATATTGTTAGAATCTATTTCCCTATTGATAACCCCAAGTTAGTACTCAATGTTTCATCTGAGCTGCTCTTGGTTCCAGTTGAGCAGCCCTCAGGGCCATGCACTCCTCTCTTAACCTGAGTCTACCTCTCCCTTCTCCCGTCCTGCATCCTCTCCTTTCATCCCATAGTAGCTTCTTCTTCCTCCTTTTCCTCCTCATGGTCCCCTCTACCCCAAGACCTCAAAACCTCATCCTCTTCTGCCCAGATGTTGGCTGTTGGCATCTTTATTTTCACAATTAACAGGGACAGGGTCACTCCACTACCTTTTTTTTTTTTCTTTTTTAATCTTTTTATTATTATTATTTTCTTTATTTACATTTCAAATGCTATCCCAAAAGTTCCCTATACCTACCCCCACCCCACCCCTGCTCCCATACCCACCCACTCCCACTACTTAGCCCAGGCCTTCCTTGTGCTGGGTCATATAATGTTTGCAAGACCAAGGGGCCTCTCTTCCCAGTGAGGGCCAATCAGTACATATTCTGCTACATATGCAGCTAGAGACTCTAGCTCAGGGGGTACTGGTTAGTTCATATTGTTGTTACACCTACAGGGTTGCAGCCCCCTTCAGCTCCTTGGGTACTTTCTCTAGCTCTTCCATTGGAGACCCTGTGTTCCATCCAATAGCTGACTGTGAGCATCCACATTGGTGTTTGCCAGGCACTGGCATAGCCTCACAAGAGGC
>NC_034601.1:67601904-67604965 GCF_900095145.1 Mus pahari
CTTGTTCTGTCTTCACCTATGTCTAGCTTGCTCTGTAACCTACCCTATAAAACTCTCCTGGCAAAACTTCCACACACACACACATCATATAGCCTTTCTCTCTCTCTCTCTCTCTCTCTCTCTCTCTCTCTCTCTCTCTCTCTCTCTCTCTCTTTTCCTTTCCTATCTTTCTTATGCTGTTCTAGCACGAGAGGACATATCCTATCCCTGACTCATTCTGTCAAACCTTTCTCTGATTTGTCATTTTGCCCCTCAATGACAAATAACACATCACTTTCAAACATGGCTACTTCCCTCTAATAACTAACGTTACCTTCATTGGGAGGAATTAAACATGTGTACTAAAGGTATGCCTGTATTCCAGCCAGATCATATTATAATCCAGTGTTTCTGCATTTTGGCTGGGTCACATAGACCCAGCAGGTCTTTGACTATGATCCCTTGACAAAGCAGTCTTGTTGCTGGATTTAAATTTTCTATAATTTTCTTATAATACAATAATTTCAAAATCTATCTACTGGATTGTTCAATGAAGACAGATGTTGCGGTAAGACAGCACCTATACACTGTACCTTCTCAACCCTGATATAGCTTCTAAATAATTTTTCTTTAGTGATTTTTCTTTATTGCATATGAAAATTGAATATATATTTAAACCAACAAATAGCAAGTGCTACTTTTGATAGAAGTTCTGGAAAATAAATAACACTTATATTTTTAAATCTCGATAAAAAACACTCTTGAAACTAATGACATGTTCATCTGATAAAGTATAGTGGTTTTAGAATCTTTATAGCTTCAGGCACTGTTTGCTGGCCAGCAATGTTTAATTTTCCTAAAATGTTATTATTAATGGATGGCATTAAAATTATCTCTAGTTTATCTGTTCAGATGTTAATGAATGTTTTAATACTCATATAGTTAGGAGAATATTTTTTGATTCATTTCTAATTATGCTTATATACTCTGTCTTGGTCAAAATTTTGTCATACTTAAGTCTTGTTTTAGAAAGATATAAACCTAGAAAAGGAAATTATCTCCAAGAATGCTCTGATCTTCAAGCAGACCTACCTGTAACATTTTGTTCCAGACAGTCTGATATTAATGATTGCTGCCCACTCTCCCCGCCCCACTTAAAAGAAACTTGAAAATGTTGCTGCTTTCTTGATTTAATTTGACATAGGTCACTGAACAGTTGAAATAATCCAGACATCCATTGAGACTCTGAAATACAGATATATAAATTTCCAGTTGCAGTCTCAGGATGGGAGACAAGTGTTCAGAGATTCATAAGGGCTATCATTACAACACAAATGAGGGACAGCATTTCTGGTTAACAGTGGAGACAGAGACAAAGGTGGGAGGTGTACCTGGGACAAATAAATTAACCATGGGAACAACAAAGAAAAGGCCCAAGGGGAAAATGGTATGTGGGGGAGTCTAAGCTAAATACTGCTTTCCTGTTAACAAGGATCAAGGGAAGAATCCTTGAAGAGTATGCAATTTTGGACAATGAGTCTGGGTGAATGGTGGCTTTAAATTTAATCTTCAAACACTTTCTGTAATTTTGTGATCCATTTAAACCAATTTTAGCCGGCATGCAAAAACAATCTTCCGTGTCCCTATGAGACAAAATTCTTCTTTGAGCCAAGAGCCTAGAATTCCAGAAATATAAGCCATGCTACAGAAATCCAAATTCAATTCATCAACACCATCTGTATTACCAGCTGTTCACCTTTCAGACTTTTTTTTTCCTATTTTTCATGTACCCTATGTTTGCAAGACAATAAAATATTAAGGAAATTCTCTTCATGTTTTAAAGTCCTACATATCAAAACTACACCCCCCAATGTTTTTCATCCATGTTATGTATGTCACCTGAGAAACAAAATTTTATATATATATATATATATATATATATATATATATATATATATATATATATATATATTGCCTAGGGGCCTGTTTAGGAATGTTTAGCAGTGTCTTCATCTGAAAAATCTGAAAACATGCCCAAGAAGAACAGCATGTGTTTCTGCGAGCTCAACAAGATGGTCACATTCAGCAAATTCTGTGTCATTTGGCTCAATAGTCCTCAGGCACATCACACATTTAGGGAGCCAGGCTCCCCCTGTTGATCTGTGCTTCTGTGGAGGATTTGACTTCACACTCATGTATTCATTCACAGATTTAGAGAATGCTCACTAGCTACTCATTATAGAACAATCACATCATGGCTCCCCCAAAGCCTTTCCAATATTTTTCATCATTCAGTTTTTATTTCTTGATTCTTAACCCAGTTACTGAGGATATTCAATGTGCATGCTTACAGAAAATTTGTAAAGGCACATGAGATATCAAGTAAAGATTTCAATGCATAGAGTGATTTAATAGTGCTATAATATCATCTTAAGTATCAGCTGGATGAAGGATTATATGTTGAAGGTTCCAGCTAGTAGTGATATTTGGCAGTTTTAGAAGTCTTTACTACTTAGAGCTTTATAAAGATGGGTACATGGAGGTCAGTAGTGAAGAAGCTATTGGAATCCTAGCCCCCTCCTCTCTTCAGTTTGTTATTTGATAATTTTGATATATAAGAAAAACTTCACAAAATCAGATGAATATTATATGAAATAGTGTGTTCAGTTAGATAAATTATTTTGGCAAGAAAATTAATCACTTGCCTCTTCCTGAGTCCAATTCCCAAAACATGTGTAAAAAAATGACAAATGGAGATGAAAAGATGTCTCAGCCTCTGTTCTTACAGAGGGCCGGAGTTCAGTTCCCAGTACCAATGTCTGGGAGGTTCAAAACTACCTGTAACTCCAGCTCCCAGTGATCTGATGCCCTCTTCTTTACTCTGCAGGGAACTACACTCACTTGTACACAACCCTACACAGACACACATGCATACACCAAACTGAACTAAGTGAGTAAATCTTTTGAATAAAAGGCCAGACATAGCAGAATGGCTAAGATTAAAAATTCAGGTGACAGCAGATGCTGGCGAGGATGTGGAGAAAGAGGAACACTCCTCCATTGCTGGTGGGATTGCAAGCTT
>NC_034601.1:67605943-67610019 GCF_900095145.1 Mus pahari
AAAAAAAAAAGAAAAAAAAAAATTCCAAAAGCAATAATGGTCCTTGTGACTATTAGGTAGAATCATGTTTATTTTTGTCATCATGGTGGACAGATACTATTCTTAGTTTTGTTGAGTAAATTTCACAAACATTTCATAGAGGACTGAGTGAAGAAGTTAAATTAATCCACTCAAAAATCCTACCATTAAATCAAAGATTTAGGATTTCATCTTAAGCAATGTAGGACCATAAATTATTAATTTATTGAGCACAGTAGCACAACACCCTTATTTTCAGTGCCTAACAATTTCTTCATATTCACAAGATTCACATGAACCCAGCTTATTGCACTAAACAATACATTTCCAAACTTTATAAAAGTATTTTTCCATAATAGAGATGTACAGTGATATTGAATTTGCTCCACAGCAAAACAAAGCTAAACTTCCCATTTCCCTTAGGAACTATGCTGTTTACATATTCACTTATTATTAAGCAAAGTAGCAGATGTAAACATTAGATGTTAAAATTCACTTAGGAAGCAGGTAAGGAGAAAGGAAGAGCTTTAGAATATATTCAAGATGTGTTTTGTCATGTGAATACTTTGTTTGCTAATTTTTGATTTTCCAAAATGAATTAAAGTAGATATACCTGGATTACAGATTGAATAATGCATTCTAAAGCAGTGGCTGGTTACATTGCTGCAGTTGACAAATTTGTTAGTCCATATTTTTAAACTGGATGAAAGAAGGCGTTCACCCCATCTGCGTATTACATGCATCTGGTTGAAGATCTATCCTTCTTCTTTCTTTCAATATAAAATTATACTTACAAATTGGTGGTCTTTGAAAGAGAAGAAAAGAGGGAAACATCTATTAGTAAGGTAGCAAATTTTATTTCCTCTTAATGTATTAATGTAATATAATATAAGAATAGTCTGTTCTGTAATTAACTAGTTTTCCAAAAGAAGGGCATTGGAACAATTCCGTACAACTGAATTCATTTGTCTCATCAGTGTAGGGATATCATAGAGATCATACTTATGAGAAGAAAAATAATTCTCATTTCCACTTCTATCTCTGCTACTATACAGGAGGGTCACATTGTATAGAATAATTGTATACGACAATAAACATTGCTACTGAAATTAGTGACTTACTGAATTCAACTTTAAAGTAGCTATAATACTCTTTCCATCATGACTAACTCCAAGGAGAGAGTGACATATGAAACATATTTATCTACATGCATTGCTTCAACCCTGTTTTGCAATTCATTACAATTGTAATAACATCATGTACCATATTATACATTTTATGAGACTGTGCATACACTATTTGAGATGACTAATGTATCCAACAATTGTGGTTAATGAAGACTTGTCCAGATACTAACTTTCCTGTTAATCTTTGAAGAAACTTGCAAACATAAAAACAAACAAAAACACAAGAAATCAAATTAAATAGTAAAAGTTTGGTAAACATCTATGGAAGGGGAAAAGTATAGAAATAATCTTTTTTTAAAAATCATCAATAGTAGCTATGTCAACCTCCTAGCTGATGGATATTCTATTGGGTGTTTTGTTGTTGTTTACTGTTGTTTGTTTGTCTTATTACACAGCTTAGGTTGGTCTTGAGTTTACTTTAAACCTTCTGTAATGTCCCATAGATACAGAGACTGCAGGTATGAACCACTACAGCCAGCAATGTCATGAAACAAGAGCAGATTTTGTTTAAAATGCTTGACTTTTATAAGAAATATATTTTATGTTTGCATATATAGTATAAACTGATCATCTTAAAAATTAACAGAGGATACTTCACGTGTGAAGTAATAAAGACTGGTTACAACTTTCACTTTCACATGGTGGTACTAGAATTGTAGAATGACAGTGCTTAAATACTGGGAAGAGTTTCATATATTGGAAGAATCAGCTTTCATTATGCTATAGTGTGTGCTTCTGGGACTGCAGGTGACTCAGCCGTTGAAGTCACTTCTTGCTCTTGCAAAGGATCATGGGGGTCCATTTCCAGCAACCACAAAGCAGCTATGGACAGTTCCAGGGCGGGCATCGGATTCCCTCTTATGGAATATGCAAGCACTACATGCAAGGAGTGCAAGGTTGCCTCGACAGGCAAAATACATGTGCACATAAAATAAATTAAACATAATTTCTAAAATGAAGAAAAGTGTAGGGAAGATTTATAGTCCCTCAAAAACTTACACCAATTCTCGCTGTATTCTGTTGTACTTATGCATGAATATGGCTTCAATACTTGAATTTCATATGCCACGTTTTTACATTCTTTTCATATTAAAAATGTATCAGACCTACAAATGATAAAGTTAGCTCAGCTGATCACTGCCTTTCCAGACTGCATGTCTAAGATATATGAACGAAGCAAGGATATCTTCTTTCATTTTTAAAAATAGAAAGAAGCTCACAAGCTAGTCACCACGGATTTAGGTTAATATATATATATATATATATATATATATATATATATTCTATATATATGTCCTATTAAATAACGCTCAGTTTATGAGGCATGTGCAATATTTATAAAAACAGTTTAAGCATATGTGTAAGGCTTACCAACCTTAAATTTAGCCAATGTGCCTGCGAGAGTTCAGTTTTCTTTCTCTTTAAAATATGAAAAGTCATCTATTTTCACTGTCATTACTCTCATTTTAAGTTGATATGTCCTGCTTTCTAATGAAAACACTATTTCAATGAAAATGTGTACTTGTTATAAGTCCCAAGAGAAAAATGTTTTTATATATTTTTATTTTAGCGTACACATCGAAGATTACACTTCTAATATTTTGCCTGTTACAGATTAATACAAGAAGAAACTATTTTATCAACATAACATAAACTTTAATAACATTGGAAGTAATTCTAAGATAATATCTAAAATTAAGTCCAATTTAGTTTTTACTGCAATAACAAAACAAATGATAAGAAGTACATTTTTCTTCTTTAAAACTCTTCCTGAGAGCTTTGCCTGATTTATCACATATACTTTTCTAATGTTCCTTTGCAAAATGACTTAGAGAAAGATTTTAAGCATTAATACAGAGACAGAAGCATATCTTGTCCTAACTTCTAGGACAGCAATAAATTCATGACATACAGGTCACTAGCTGGATAAAATGTGCTTAAAGTGTGCTTAAAGGGTGGAAGTAAATTAACCTAGGTTAAACACTTCTCCAAGTCTGTCTAGTATAGCACGAAATCAGGCCTTCTAGAGAACATCTGTCCAAAAGTAATTTTATAGCTTCTTGAAAATCAACCTCAAAGATATTTATAGAAACTCTCCATTATAAATTATATTTATAGCCCTGCTCAAGTGCAGGCCGCACCAAACAGAAGAACAAATTGGTACCTCGATCAACAGAGGGACTTCATCCCACAATTGATGAAAGAAGATGCAGAGACCCAAAACCAAACAGAAGACAGAACCAGAAAAATGTGAAGAACAGGAGGAAGAAAGACTGTAGGAGTCAGGGAGGTCAGGGCACCAAGAGAATACAACCCATAGGATCAACTAAGCAGAGCTTTTAGGGGTTCACAGAGACTAATGTGACAGCCAGGAGACTTATGGGTCTGATCTAGATCATTTGCATATACGTTCTGGTTGGGTAGTATGGCATTCTTGTGGGACTCCTAAGTGTGGGGCAAAGGATTGTCTCTGACTCTTTCATCTGCTCTTGGGATGCATTCCCTCCAACTGGGTTGTCTCATCCAGCCTTGATATGACCACATGTGCCTAGTATTACTGCAACCTGGGCTGGGCTGAGTTGATATCATGGAGGCCTGCTTTTTTCTGAAGGGAAATGGAAGAAGAGAGGATCTGGAGGACATGGGTAGTGAATTAGGAAATAGGAATCCCCAAATATAGATAAATGATACAGACACACACACACACACACACACACACACACACACACACACACACAATTCAAGATGTTGTTGAAACCTTAGATGGAATCTTAGAAAGGAAGAAAGAAAGAAAGAAAGAAAGAAAGAAAGAAAGAAAGAAAGAAAGAAAGAAAGAAAGAAAGAAAGAAGGAAAGGAAGGAAGGAAGGAAG
>NC_034601.1:67610109-67620893 GCF_900095145.1 Mus pahari
AAGGAAGGAAGGAAGGAAGGAAGGAAGGAAGGAAGGAAGGAAGGAAGGAAGGAAGGAAGGAAGGAAAAAGAACAAAATCTGCAGGGCCAGGACAATGAGATTCAAAGACAAGAGTTTATCAAATTCCTTCATAGAAGAAAATATGATTTATTTCCTTTTATCCCTTAAAGTTATTATAGTACAATATTATAATCAATCATTCTTTATAGCAAGCTTACATATAGGAATAAAATTATCAGGCATATTATAATCTAATTGTTCTAATTCAGAACAAAATTGATTATCCAAAGAGAATAATTTGTCATTTTTTTGAGAAACAAAGAAAATATACCAATAGAACTTTCAATACAATCAAGGCAACATTCACCATAGCTACTTGCAAAAGTACTAAAAGTAAAATTTGTTTCAGGATGAAAAAAATCATGAGAAAATTTCAAAGATATTATATTGTACTTCCACAATAATGCACCCACAATATGAAGAATTATTGTGAAAACTGCTTTAGAAAGTAAATTAAACCAGGTGAGAACATGTGTCTATCAGCAAAAGCATCTAAGGATGAGGCTGAAAAGCTCCACTTTGTAATCTTCTTCCCATGCAAACAGAGGACAGAAATTAGAAGCCCCAGCACCCATGTAAACCAGGGCTCAGGGTGGAGCACAGAGTGATCCCGATACCTGAGAACTTGCAGTTATAGGTATGAAACTGAATCCATGAGCTCAGAGTCAATGGAAGTCTAGGTTCAAAAAAATCAAAGTTGAGTAAAGAAAATTGCTGATTTTAATCTCTGGCCTTTACAAGACACATGCCCTCACATATGTACAATGCCAGAACAAACAGATGAATTCATACTTGAAGTTACATGTATACACATATATACTACAAATAGAAAACAAAAGCCAGAGCAAGAATTTACCTACACTGTCATAATCTTGTTTAGCTAAATATGTAAATGCCCAAATTCAAGAGTACAAATGACCTCATCATTGCCATTTGAAAAATGCCAATTAGTGATGAGGTATATTTGCATAGCTGTTAAAAACAAACAAACAAACAAAACTAGAGTCAAGCAACCAATTAAGTAGCAATCACAAAATGAAGCCACATGTGACATAGTTGTGGAGGTCCCATAAGCCTCAGGCATTTGAATTCTTGGTCTTCAGTTAGTTGTAGTTTGGAAAAGATTAGGAGCTCTGGCCTTTTGAGGGGAAGGAGTGAGACTGGGATTGGCTTCCAGTTTCAGAAGTCTTTCTTCATCCCCAGGGTGCTCTCTGCTTCCTGTTTTGGGATTAGGATGTCAATTCTCAGATGTTGCCCTAGTACCATGCCTGCTTGCCTACTGCTGTGCTGCCTGCCAAAATGCTGATAGACTCTTATCTCTTTGGAAGTGCAAGCCCCATTGAAATGTTTTTGTTTTTTTTTTTAAATAATGGCTTTTATTGTGACATTCCTCTTTTTTTAAGATTTATTTATTTAATATATGTAAGTACACTGTAGCTGTCTTCAGACACTCTAGAAGAGGGAATTACAGATGGTTGTGAGCCACCATGAGGTTGTTGGGATTTGAATTCAGGACCTTCGGAACAGCAGTTGGTGCTCTTAACCACTGAGTCATCTCTCCACCCCAAATGTATTTTTTTATAAGTGGCCTTAATCCTATTTGTTTATCACTGTAATATGAAGTAACTAAGACAGTGGTAGAGGAACACTTGCCAGAAGAGCAGTAAACATATACTGCTCTTCAAAACATTTAGCTACTTTGAAAATTTCTTTGACAATTCGTTATAAAGTTTAAGATATATCATATGACCCAACAATCCTGCTTCTTGATATCTATATAAGAAAAATGACACCTTATAGCCATATAAAAACCCATATGCAAGTACAAATTTACTAATAAGAAGCAAAACTAAAGCTCGTGTCTTTTAAATGGTGAGTGGATAAGTAATGTAATACTTTTAAATGAAACGCTATTACTCTATAATCTTCAGTGATAAAGATTGCAGCTAAGTGCAAAATGTCACATTTACAATGACCTATAATGATATAGCTATAATATCTGGAAAAGTTTGAGCCAGCCACAGCTCCTCTTCCACTTCCACCTCTCCCCACTCCTCAATTGTTGTGTAGTTTTGCAAAACTTTAGTTTTTTTGCAAAAATCAAAAATATTAATAATTTTTAATAATATTATAATATTAATAATATAATGTTGAGACATTATATATGAATCATGTTTTCAAAATCAACAATTAATAAATTGAACCTCATGAAACTGAAAAGTTCCTGTAAGGCAAGGACACTTTCAAAGGGACAAAACAGCAGTTTATAGAATGGGAAAATATTTTTTCCAACTCCAGATCTGACAGAGGGTTGATATCCAAAATATATAAATAACTTGGGAAATTAGACAGCTACAAACCAAAAAAGCAATTAAAAAATTGGGTACAGACTTCTTTACAGAGGAATGGCTAATGGCCAAGAAGCACTTGAAGAAATGTTCAACATCCTTAGTCATCAGGGAAATGCAAATCAAAACAACTCTGAGATTTTTATCCCACTTCCCCGGGAATGGGTAAGATCAAAATCTCAAAGGAGAGCTAATGCTGAGGAGAATGTGCAGCAAGAGAAGCACTACTCATTTGCCATGAACTTGTACAACCAATTGGGGAAATCAATTTAGTGATTTCTCAGAAAATTGGGAATAGATCTACCCTATGACCTGGCTATACCACTCCTATACTCAAAAGATCTTCCACCATACCACAAGGACACTTGCTCAACTATGTTCACGGACTGAAACAGTTTTATTTGTAATAGCCAGAAGCTGGAAACAAGCTAGATGTCCTTCAACTGAAGAATAGATAACAAAAATGTGGTACGTCTATACAATGGATTATGACTCAGCCATGAAAAACAATGACATCATGAGATTTGCAGGCAAATGAATGAAACTAGAAAAAGGGTGCTGCATGAAGTAACCCAGACCCAGAAAGACAACTGTAGTATGGACTCATTTATAAGTGGATATTAGTCACAAAATATAGGTAACAAACTATATTTTGTGACTAATATCACAGACCCAAAGAAGTTAAGTAACAAGAACGGCCCAAGCAGGGTGTCCTTGAGTCTCACTGAGAAAGGGAAATAGATTAAATATTGGTGGTGAATAGAAAGAGAGGAGTGGGTTGGGGAGGAGTGAGAATGGGAATAGGAGGGATCAGATGCAGGGAGGACAGAGGAGTAGAGTACTGAGAGAAAAAACTAGATTGACGAGGCAATATCGGAGACTAGCTAGAAACCTAGAACAATGGAAATTCCCAGGAACTCAAGAGGCTAAGACTCCTAGTGATGGGGAGTATTGAGCATGAACTGGTCATCTCCTATAGCCAGGCAAAACTTCCAATGGAGAAATTGAGACACCAACCCAACCACAAAACCAAAAGCCATCCAACCTATAAGATATGCAGGGGTAAAATATTGATCAGAATTTGAGAGAAGGGCCGACCAATGACTGGCCCATCTTGAAATCCATGTCATGAGAGTGACCCCAGTCCTAACACTATTCATGATAGTCTACTATACTTGAAGAGAGGAGTCTAGCATAACTCCTCAGAGAGTCTTCACCCAGCAGTTGATGGAAACTGATGTGGAGACTCAGCCAAACATTATGAGGAACTCAGAGAATCCTGTAGGAGATGGAGGGCGGGGGTGGGGGGGGTAAGGATTGAAATTACCTGAAGAAAATATCAGAAGAAAATCTACAGCAACAACTAATCTGGGCGCATAGGTGCTCATAGAAACTGAACTGTCAACCACAGAGCATGCATGGGACTGACCTAGGACTTAGGCACATAGGTAACAGCTGTGCTGCTGGGTCTTCATAAGGGACTCCTAAAGTGGGATCAGGGGCTGTCTCTGATTGCATGGCCTGCCTCTGAATCCCTTTCCCCTAACTGGGCTATATTGTCTAACTGCAATAGATGAAGATGTGCCTTGTCTTACTGCAACTTGATGTGCCAAGGTTGGTTGATATCCATGGGAGACCTTGCCTGTTCTGAGAAGGGAAGGACGGTTTGAGGTGAGAGGGGACACAGGAGCACTAAAAGGAGAGGAGGGAAGGAAAGCTGCCATCAGGGTATAAAGTAAATAACTTAATAAAAAATTAAAATAGTGATCCAAAACAGAAAGTATTAATAATGATGTCTTAGTTGAAACATTACATATGAATCATTTTTTATAAATAATTTGCTATGAATATCTATTTGTTAATTAGTATAAATTTTTTATTATAAAAAATAAGTACCAAAGCAGATATAGATTAAAACTACAACATTGGTCTTCAATGTATGATATCCTGCTCCAACGACATATTTGTAAGAAATGATATTAAATGTTCTTGCTGGTATATATTGATTTTGATACTTTTGCATACATTTCAACAACAGGGAAAATGAAACTACCTTTTGTAACTATAATAGCATTTTACTGATTTTTGAATGTATGTATATTCTTGTACTGAAATTACAAGATGATTTGCATTTAGATTAATTTCTCCACACTACTCTGTGGATATAGAACTCATTAAAATGTATGTTCAGAAGATGTCTCAGTCAGTAACACAAGATGGGGACCTGAACTGGACCATTAGCATTCACATAAAAAGGCTGGCACAATGGCAATCTTATAAGTTTAACAGATTCCTGGGGATCATTATTATGAGTCCGGAAAGAGACTCTTTCTTCAACAAAGTGTGAATGGAACTTGAAGAATGATATCTAAAGTGTCAGCACACACACATATACATGCCCAAAGACACTCGTACACACATACAGACATTTATATCACTTTACCTATACACACATACACACACACACACACACACACACACACACACACACACACATAATGCTTTTGATTTTACTTTCTTCAACTACTTATCTTGTATACTACACTTTTATTTGTAAAAGATATTTGGGAATTCAAATTATACACAGATAGATAGATAGATAGATAGATAGATAGATAGATAGATAGATAGATAGATAGATAGATAGATAGATAAAAGGTGAGTGAAAATAGAAATATTACAACAAATTAAAGAGAATACAACCAATTCACAAACTATTTCTTTTGTGATGTGAATATGGGGTGGCATATTATGAGATATGCATGTGTGCACGTGTGCATGTGTGGTGCATCCACCTATGCCTGTACACACAGAGACCAGAACATAATGTTGGTATATTCCCCTGCCATTTTCTACTTTATTTCTTTGAGATAGGATGTCTTAGTTAAGTTTGGAGACTTCTGTGTTTTCTAGCCTGGCTCGGTGATTCCCCTTGTCTCTTCCTAAAACACTGGCATTACAGTTGCAGAGCAATGCCTGACCTTTTCCATGGTGGTATGAATCCTACCCAGACCCTTGTGATTTACCCTAACACAAAAAGCACGTTTTCTCTCCTTCTTGTCCATTCTTTGTCTCAATCTTTACTGAAGCTGCTGAGATTTACAGTGTGCTGATCCTTTTATTTTTCTCTTAAACTCTAGTAACAGTATTTTGAACTTCAAAACAAAAATGAAAAAAAGAAAGTGTTAATAAACCTTTAAGGGGTATATTGTACAAATTTCCCACCCTTATAATACCTTCTAAAACTATGTGTGTTTATGTGTTTTTTCTCTTGCTTAGACAATGTGACTCTAGACTATCCTAAGTATCACTCAAGACAAAATAAGTACATTATATAATATTTTATAATATATTTTTAACATTCTGGGATTCATGTATAATAAAATTAATGAGTAGTTGTACCCATAAATTCCTAACTAAAACTTACAAAGAACTTTTAATATTAATACAAAATATTATAAACAAAATGTTAATTTCCTACCTTTCTGGATACGTGAGTGATTTTAACAAAAGGCTCTGTATTTTGTACTGGCAACTGGCACAGTAAGGACTTGTGGACTGAAAGTACGTCATGCTAAGGCGTGAGATGTTCACAATATCATTTACGAACTGAGCAAGAATCTTGACTTCTTGAAGATTGTCAAATGGCTTGCTCTTCCTAAGTAGAAAAAAAGTATATGTTCAATATATTAATAAATTAAATATATTTTAAAATTTGTATAGTAATAACGAGGCAGAACCCAGAGGGCAATTTTATAGGAAAGAGATCAGACAAAGCTAGATAGAACAACAATAAGAACTGACACATTCCCATACAGACACAAGGAGCGTATGCTTTTGTCTAAGACTGGTTTTCCTGTATTTGACTTTATAGATCCTTCTTCAACCATCAGAGTCCCTCAATTGACATGGAGTTCAAATGAAAAACAATCCTCTCTAGCATTCTTTAGAATAACTTTCCTAAAGAAAATGCCAATAAAATTGTCTTAGTCGGGGTTCTATTCCTGCACAAACATGATGAAGAAACAAGTTGGGGAGGAAAAGGTTTTTTTTCAGCTTACATTTCCATACTGCTGTTCATCACCAAAGGAAGTCAGGACTGGAACTCAAAGCAGGTCAGGAAGCAGGAGCTGATGCAGAGGCCAGGGAGGGATGTTACTTACTGGCTTGCTTCCCCTGGCTTGCTCATCTTGCTTTCTTATAGAACCCAGTACTACCAGCCCAGGGGTGGCACCACCCACAAGGGGCCCTCCCACTCTTGATCACTAATTGAGAAAATGTCTCACAGCTGGATCTCATGGAGGCATTTCCTCAACTGAGGTTCCTTTCTCTGTGATAACTCCAGCTTGTGTCAAGTTGATACACAAAACCAGCCAGTACAAAAATACTGAGATTTAAAATGAAAATTATAAGTAATATTTTATAAGCATAATTTCATGACCACTCTTATTGTATCGGAATAGTATTCATGCTTCAAGCATGTGCTTGGACCTCATTTATCCAGAAACTTCCTTTTTAAACTATTATAAGATTAGCCTAAATGTAAAAGAACAACAACAAAAACAAAAACAAAACTAAGATTCAAATTGTTCACCCATCATGTTCCTAATCATGTTCCTATATAAAGCCATACTTTAAATTCTGTTTATTACTCCTTCCCAAGGTCTTCATCTCTGTGTACCAGAAATACGCATCCCTAAAGACAATTCCCAGTATTATAGTTCTGTCAAAATCCAAACAAAACAAAGCCCTCTCTACTGCCATTTCTCAGTGGTTAAGGATATAAAAGAGGTAAGCCAGAGGAACCAGAGGATTTGGGTCAGAAGAAAGGGAAAAAATAAGTAAATCATGAGAAGGAGAAAGGGAAGAAAGGAGAGAAAAGAAAATACAGGGGAATCTTCACTGAAAGATGTACCTGTTTTGCAGGAGAAAGTGCTGGAGCAGAGACAAGGGTCTGTTTAGAACAGAGGGTAGCGCTTGGAACCCAGCATTTCCTGCCAACCTTGAACTCTCTTTGCTCTACCAGCCCTTAAATCCTTTGCATAGTAAGGCAGACATACCAAAAGATGTCACCATTCCCTCCAAAGTTCATCCCTCTGTTCTTGCCCTGGCAGCGCTACTCACTTTCCCCTACAGGATATAACTTCATTGAATGCATCAGCAATGTGTTTGAAAGCGCGGATGAAAATTTCTCAGTTACCTCAACACACCCAGTTAGGAATATCACTACCAATTCCCATCTTACCCAGGGGTTCCAAATGCCTGGACGCTTATTGCCTCTATATCAAGCGGTTCTCTTCTCTTCTCTCTTCTGTTTCTCCTCCCCCAACCCAATTTCCCATTTCAGCCCCTACCCACACCCTCTCTGTCCTTCTCCATCTCCCTATCTTCTCTCCCTCCCTTGAGATCAGATTGCCTCCATGTAAACAATTATTAAAACGGGAGGAATGCTGGCTATTGTAACTTTTATTCTATTATTAATTTAAAGTCTATCTGCTGCACTAGTCTGAAATATTTAAAGACAGATATAATTCATTAAAAAAATAAAACCTCCAATGTTTGGCATGTTTCCTCTCAAAACATTTAGTGAATGATTAAATTGGATACAATCTATAGATACTCAACTCCATGTATGATGGTTTGGTTCACAGTTCAAAATTTGAAATTATTCTAGACTGGTTTATGTTAATCAATTTTACACTTTGGGTGAATCATAAAAAACACATCTCACATAGATTTAGAAGTCTCCAAACCTCTAAAATAATCTCTTGTTCTTTGTTGTTATTCTAAAGAATTAATCTAGTTTCCTTTGTCTATCACTGAAATGCAAGAGTAGCCATCACTGAAGACTCTTGAATTTTCTATAATCTCACGATCACTCATCTGAGTGATTGCTCTAATCTAAATATCTAATGCCCATATCACCCATTTAGAATCCTACAGTGAGGTGTGGTGATACAGCTTAGTGGATAAGACGCTTACAACTTACAACCCGAGTTTCATTCCTGGAGTCCAGATGATAGAAGCAGAGACTCAATACTCAAGAACTGTCCTTGTACCCTGACATGTATGTTATAGCATGTTTATACTCCCTTATACCACACACACACACACATATGCACACTCATACACACACATGCATGCACAAACACATACACAAACACATGCAAGCATGCATGTGCACACACACATACACACACACACACACACACACACACACGCATGCACACACGACTACATTTCACATCCTACTCTTCAAGTGAATGCTTTTTAGTGATATGGAAAAAATGATCATACCACAACAATATGTATGAAAATTACAAGCCAGGATATTTGCAGTGAAGTCCAAATTTACAAAATAAAAAGAAGAAAAAAAGAATGAAAGAAAGAAAGAAAAGAAAAAAAGGAAGAGAACAGAAATAAAAGAAGGAAAGATGCAGTGTTCACACATCATGTATAAGAATGAAGGGTGAGCCAGGCGAAAAGAAGGGGAAGAATCATTAACTTGTCTTACATGATCCTACTTTTCTCTGTATAATATTGCACATTTTTTACAAAGAGCAGATATATCTATTTCTGCTCTTGAAGGGGAAATGCAGTCTTTTAAGATTCTTTGATTCTTCTCTTATCTGGACACAATCAAATGCTCTATAACTCTAATAGAAAAACAATGGCCAAGCTTATGTAAACATATTTTAATAATTGTACATGTCCTCATAGTTTTATCCCTTTCTATACTGGATCCATTATGAGTAAATGCATCACTATTTTGCACCGTTTAATTGTTTGTAAAATAAATCAGAACAAATTCCTTTACCTACTGGACAAATGGAAGAAGCAACTGTGCTAATAGTGTATTCTGTATGCTACTTATGAGTTTAGTTATCCTGTTTTCTCTGGGCCTTTGTGAGCAATTTCTCCCAGTTTGCTTACGAGATTTCATGACATTCAAGGCTGTTGACTCCTTTTCTGCCTTCTCACACCCTATTATGTGGTAAGCTATCCTGAAACTCATTTCTCATATTCAATTATGCATCACTTCCAACAGTGCTTTGGTTCCTTCTGAACAATGACACTATTTCAGGTTGAGTACTTTAAAAATCTAAACATATTTACTTATGAATAATGTGCTAGAATTAATTTGAAAGGTAACAGTATATTTCTGATAAGAATAAATGATGGAATATATATGTATTTGTGTTTAAATATACAAAAACTTTATCCAATTTAAGAGATCTATATTAAGAAACTCTTCACTGAATAGTATTTTGTATTACAACACATAACATATAACAAGCTTAGGTGAAAAGAAATTGAAATTCCTCTTAATGAAATGTGGTCTCTGATAGGAATGATGAGTTTAGATCAATATTCTTCTCTGATGAATTTTGTATCTTCTTTGAGAGACTGAAAAGAGAGACTTCCATTTTCATGTCACCACTGATCTGCAAAAGTCCTTCTGAATTTAAAAATGTATTTATAGAATGCAATATGAAAATATCCACGTAATTCTTTCACTGGTCTGTTGTTGACCTGGGATTTTGTTACTGGCAATACTCACAGCATCCATGATGGAAGCTCTTAGTCTCATGTCACCTTGAAGATTTCCAGTACTTTGCCAATATGTATTATTTCTTTCTGATCTTTATGGGTAATAAGGTTTGAAGTATTTTTTCTATGCTATAAATCATATCTACTATGAGATATGGTTATGTGTTATATTTTACACCATTACAGATATTTTTAATTAAAGGTTTATAGAACTACCATATTGAGAAGAAGGCTACCATTGCTCGACAATTAAATCAATTAAATCTGCACCCAGTCATGTATATTTCCTTTCTCTTAATTGGCAAGTGACTCAATCTATACGTTATACTATGTTTAGAAATAAGACACAATATATTTATTCTACTGGCCAGCTTTTGGTATTATAACAAAGATGTGACCATAGTAAAAGTTGGCTCCTGCAACTCAGAGGTCACCAATAACAGGTCAAAGTTGAAGTCACTTTATTGCCTATTATTTTCCAAATAAAGTTTATTGTTTACTCAGTCACCAGACATAAAACCAGTTTCACTATTAAATGACTTTGTAGCCGTTTAAACCAGCACATTGGAAACTATAGTTTTAATATATACATTCAACTTTATATCATTCTTTTGTTTACTTTGTATTTTAAGAATCTATCTAAGTGATAAATAGATGTTCAGCAAATTTGAGCTAACTACCCCATCCGGGGATCCATCCCATCATCAGCCACCAAACCCAGATACGAATGCACATGCCAGCAAGATTCTGCTGAAGGGACCCTGATATAGTGGCCTCTTGTGAGGCTATGCCAGTGCCTGGCAAACACAGAAGTGGATGCTCACA
>NC_034601.1:67622108-67627763 GCF_900095145.1 Mus pahari
GAAAGTTTCCCATACCCCTCCCCCCACCTCTGTTCCCCTACCCACCCACTCCCACTACTTGGCCCAGGCCTTGCCTTGTGCTAGGTCATATAGAGACAAAACACTATTCTTAATTCTTTGAGAAGTTCAAAGACTTTATCCTGATCATATTTATCCTCATCCCCAAATTTCCGTATCCACCATCCTCGCCCTTACTTTCTCAACCAATGAACTTTGAGTTTTACAAAACTCCTCCTTTCTGAGTACGGATTACGTTGCCCAACTATTCTTGGGAGGGAGAACTGCCCTGAAGGGTGGTCAACATACTAGTGGTCACATTTTAAGAGAAAATTAAAAAATAAAAATGAGTCAGGGTTTGAAGAATAAGAACCTGCCAGACAATCTTGAGTATGGTGAAAAATTGACTAAATCAATGCTAAATTATAACCTGTCTGCAAACATAAAATTAAATAGAAATGTAATATGAGCCATTTAAATAATACTATGTTTTTAAGAAACATACTTAAGTATTTAGTACAAGGTCTCCTAATTACCTGATAATATATACAGCTGAATTTGCTTAACAACTTTAATTCTCAATCACTTTGACTGTTAAGGAATGCCAGTGAGGTTAAATAACTGTATATAGTGTAAGTTCATTGGAGCTGCTATACCTCAGTTAGATATGCTAATATATAATAAAAATGGCTCATATTGTGCATGTGCGCATGTACACACACATACATTTTTAAAACATAGAATATTATGTTTTGATTCATAAAATAATTAGTAATTAAAAATATAAAAATAATTGGCCAATATAATTAAGTACAGAAAAGTCATCAGTAGGATATATTTAACAATAAAGAATTAAGCAATAGAAAATTAACAATGAAAATAAGGGGTACCCTAATCCTTATAATAGCCAGAAGCTGGAAAGAATCCAGCTGTCTCTCAACAGAGGAATGGATACAGAAAATGTGGTACATTTACACAATGGAGTACTACTCAGATATTAAAAACAATGAATTTTAGCCGGGATTGGTGGCACCCACCTTTAATCCCAGCACTCGGGAGGCAGAGGCAGGCGGATTTCTGAGTTCCAGGCCAGCCTGGACTACAAAGTGAGTTCCAAGACAGTCAGGGCTATACAGAGAAATCATGTCTCGAAAAACAAACAACAACAACACACACACAAAAAATTACAATGGATTTATGAAATTCTTAGGCAAATGAATGAATCTGGAGAATATCATACTGAGTGAGGTAACCCAATCACAAAAGAATTCACGATATGCACTCACTGATAAGTGGATATTAGCCCAGAAGCTCAGAATACACAAGATACAATTTGCAAAACATATGAAACTCAAGAAGAAGAGAGACCAAAATGTGGATACTTCGTTCCTTCTTAGAATGGGGAACAAAATACCCATGGAAGGAGTTACAGAGACAAATTTCAGAGCTGAGACAGAAGAAAGGGCACAGACTGCCTCACCCAGGGATCTATCCCATATACAACCACCAAACCCAGACACTATTGCATATGCCAGCAAGATTTTGCTGACAGGACCCTGATATAGCTGTCTCTTGTGAGGCTATGCCAGTGCCTGGCAAATACAGAAGTGGATGCTCACAGTCATCTATTGGATGGAACACAGGGCTCCTAAAGAAGGAGCTAGAGAAAGTAACCAAGGAGCTAAAGGGGTCAGCAACCCTATAGGAAGATCAACAATATGAACTAACCAGTACCACACAGAACTGTATCTCTAGTTGCATATGTAGCAGAGAATGGCCTAGTTGGTCAATAGGAGGAGAGACCCTTGGTCTTGCAAAGATTATATGCCCCAGTACAAGAGAATGCCAGGGCCAGGAAGCAGGAGTGGGTGGGTTGGGGAGCAGGGCAGGGAGAGGGTATAGGGGACTTTCGGGCTAGCATTTGAAATGTAAATGAAGAAAATATCTAATTTTTTTTTAAAAAAAGAAAAGAATCAGGAAGTCAAGAAACTTATGTAGAAAACTGAAATTATGAAATAGAAGAGAATATTCAACCTTCAGAAGAAGGGAAAAGGTAAAGAAGAGAATGTGGAAGAAGAAAAGAACATTGAAAACATGGAAATGTGAGTGCAGGCAGAGCATGTGTGTGCAGAAGTACATATATGTGCAGAAGTACCTATGAATACAGAATGTACATATGAGTACAAAAGTACATATGTGTATAGAAGTACATATATGTGCAGAAGTACATATGAGTGCATGAAGTACACATGAGTTCAGGAACTACATGTGTGTGTTGAAATATTTATGAGTGCGGAATATACATAGGAACACCAGAATTACATGTGAGTTCAGGAAATCCATGTGAACACCAGAAGTATGTGTGAGTACAGGAAGGATAGACAACCAGAGGTTGGAAAAAAATGGAACTAGTGTGGTTGACTCAAGCATTGCATGGGGATGGGGACTCCATTGTCTTACTCCTCTTGTCTCCCCTGATTGCCATTGCCTCACTTCCTATACTTATTATATAATACTTATCTAACCATTGTATTTAGAAGTAGCTGGATTCTTCAATATGCAAGTTTAAAAACAGTGAAAAGGTCATCCTTAGTCATTACTTATAACCACACTCTCCATTATTCTCAGATAGCATATGCTTGTCTATAATGGCTCATTTAAAAAAAAAATCTGCAAATAACTTACTACAGAATGGATTTTGGCTACTAGTATCCAAAAATGCAGTGGTCCTAAGAGGCCATTCTTCTGTTTTTTTCTTCAACTCTTCTTTCCATAATTTAGCTTGATTACCTAAGATTTAAGAAAAAGAACATAGGAATTGAATTTCTATCAAGGAGCACACAAACTTTTCAAATCACTAAAGTTCTTAAATAGCAATGTACATGATCAAATGCAGATTAAAAACTACATTAAAATATGCAAGATACTTTGTGTTAATTTTCAAAGTAACTCTTATATTCAAGATTCACAAAAGCAATCTACTTATTAGAACCTGACATAATCAGAATGACTAGGACCCACTTGTACCAGTTTTTACATTATAAGTTCAGAAGTTTATTCACAAATCTTTTTAGTAAATTTACCAGAATAAATGAATTACAAAAAATTTTAACATGCAATTTAGCTCCAAGAATAAAGCCCCCAAATTATAATATACAGTATAAACCAACTATATATATATATATATATATATATATATATATATATCATGTATACCATAATATACATGAATATAAATAATATAAATCTTATGTATTGAATATATTTCATATATATATGAATCTAAATGCAAAATATTAAATTAGTAATATATTAAATATATCCAGATACCTCTTTTTGTCTACCTCAAAACTTTTAAGTTTAATAAGGTAGACAAATACTTAATTGATACTTTAGAATTTTTAACCCTACTTCAACCTTATGTTCTTAAACAATCTCTATAGTTAACTTGAAACACAGATAGAGAAACAATACTACTAGAAAAGCAATCTCCCTCTGTAGATGTAAAGTAAATAAATAACCTAATTAGGTCTTGTGGACAGAAGAAATCTATGGAATGGAAACGTGGATCTCACAATCCTGGATAGACCAGGTTTTATGTAGAGATGTCCCATGCATGGTCAGTGAGGCTGAATAAAGCAGGGTGCCCCTGGTTCATTTCAGTCTTCTTAATTAACTCCTACTCCTAGAGCACCTTAGACTTTGCAAGCATTTCTGGAATATCTTCCCATGATACTAAGCAGATATTGATTAGTTTATAATATGCTGAGACCTGGAATTCTCTTTGGAAAATATTGAACTGCCTGTGGAAATTCTTTTAACTCCTCTGTTTTTAAACTATTTACTTGTCCATCTTCTAATTATTTATTTATTACTTCACAATTTTATCTATGCAGATAATATGAATTTGGAGGTTTGGATGAAAAGGGCCCTTGTGGAGTTGTAGGGAAGGCCAGTATTAGGAGCTGTGGGTGGCCTTGTTGGAAGGAGTGTGTCCCTGGGAGTGGGCTTTGAAGTTTCAAATGCTCACATCAGGCCCAGTGTCACTCTCTCTGCTGCTACAGCTCTGAAATTCTCAGCTACTTCTCCAGCACTGTGCCTGCCTGCATGCCACTCTGTGTCCCTCTATGCTAACAATGCACTACATCTCTGAATAGTAAACAAGCCCTACTCAAACTCAAATACTTCTTTTTTTTTTTTTTTTTTTTTTTTTTTTTGGTAAGAGTTACTGTGGTCATGGTGTCTCCTCATATCAACAAAATTCCAACCAAATCAATATATATATATAGTGCACTTTGATTATACCCCCATCATACTCTTCATCTGTTCCTACTTCATCCCATCTTTTAGGAGTTATTTATTTTTCTCTCTATTTTTACTGGCAGGTTTTCATTTTCAAAAGCTGCCAACATAACTACCCTTTTTAGGTTTTACTGATATAGAAGGCATGAACTACACAGAACTCTTGACTTCTTGCTGAGAGCAAATACAAAGCTAGCTAGCTAGGAGGCACACCTCTTCACTTGTACCTAAGACTTCCTAGTAAAGAAAGACAGGAGAAAAACCAGTTGCCAGTGCACAAAGAATGTAGACATTCTGCCTCTAGACATAGTAAGAGAGGAAGGAAAATTCCTTAGGCAAAAATTGATACAGAACTTATACACTGAATCTGCCATTACTCTGTTGATAAATTTTCCCCAAACCGTAATGTACTAGCAGATTAATATAAAGCACACTTTAGCATCCAACCTAAAATACTACCCTGATGGTCTTACTCATCTTCAAAAGGAATTGTATAAATACAAGTTCTCTTACCAAGTCTTGGGCAGGAGTCTTTGTAAAGGTTCCCACAGTCTACACACAAACCATTCTGGTAATCTTTATAGGAACGACAAGGAAATGAAACAAAGTTGCAGCTTGTTTCAAAAGCTGCGAGGAACAAGTAAATGGCTCTCTGATGGTCACATTTAATGAAATTTGTGCCTTAGATGTGAGAAAAACAAGCAAAAATAACTGTAAATATGTGAAATCAAGGTCAAGTGAACTAAAGGAAAAAAAACCTGACCATTAAGTTACACCAAATTCTGTTTCTTATGTATATAAAGCATTGAAAATACAGTTATAGTTCAACCTATCAACCTTTGGACTGAGCACAGGGTCCCCACTGGAGGAGTTAAAAAAAGGACTAAAGGAGGTGAAAGGGGTTGCAACCCATAGGAAGAACAACAATATCAACCAGCCAGACCCACCAGAACTCCCAGGGATTAAATCCCCAACCAAAGAGTATACATGGAGAGACCCATGGCTTCAGCTGAATATGTAGCAGAGGATGGCCTTGTTGGGTATCAAAGGAGGAAGAGGCCCTTGGCTCTGTGAAGGCTGGATGCCCCAGTGTAGGGGAATTCCCAGGTAGGGAGGCAGGAGTGGGGCGGGGAGCACCCTCATAGAAGCACAGGGAGGGAGGATGGGATAGGGAGTTTCTGGAGGGGAAACCAGGAAAGGGGTAACATTTGAAATGTAAATAAATAAAATATCCAATAAAAAAGTCCCATCAAGAACACAGGGTCCCCAATGGAGGAGCTAGAGAAAGTACCCAAGGAGCTGAAGGGGGCTGCAACCCTGTAGGTGGAACAAAAATATGAACTAACCAGTACCCCC
>NC_034601.1:67627898-67671459 GCF_900095145.1 Mus pahari
GGGGTGGGGGGTATAGGGATAGCATTTGAAATGTAAATAAAGAAAATAATAATAAAATTTTTTTTAAAAGTCCCATCAAATATTTAAATTGAGCATGACTTTTTCATGAAATTAATAAAACAGTTTCATAAAGTATTAATCCAGAAAGCATAGCTGTTTCAATTTAACAGGCTATACTAACATATTGCAACAGTGTTTACAATGATAGAATTTCTCCCTTCTAGTTCTATATCCTTAAAATACTGATGCAAGGTCAAATATGTCTATGGAGACAAGTGTTGTTAAAATTCACTTATGTCACTTCCCCTTCCCAATTTTTTATATTTTCTTTTGTTGGTTCAATCTTCTCTAGTCACAGTGGAATTTGGTCATGAGTTTAACCACCGCAGTGCTTAAGAGGGCCCCAATGCACACTCAGAAGCCGTGAATAATCCCATGTGTGGGAAACAGAAGTGGCCAGAGTAGTCAAATCTGTGTATATGTGGTATTGATCATAAGTGCTAAACCTTGTGATCAAACTCAAGTTCTAGAGTATTCTAGGATACTTGAGTAAGACGTGTTTTTCTAGATAATTGAAAATAGTTCTTTATGGTTAAAATAGTGAACTAAAATTGTTGAAACAACACCAAACAGGTTTCATCCATGACCAGTTGTTCTATATGCTAGTAACCTTAGTATATTAAGTGGTATCAATTTAAATTATTTCTTGCCAATAACTCTTTTAAGTCAATAGAAAAAATTCTGATATCAAAATTTTGCCCAGAGATTTAACTAGCTAAAACATAAATTAATTTCCCATACCATTTTGGATCCTGTATAACTGTAATCATAATATGCTGTATGAAAAAATCTAGTTTCAATAAAAGAAAAAAGAATGAAAATACTTTTTTCATATACCTGAAAAAATTGATGTAGGACAACCTGGCTGATTTTTTCCTCCATTTGGATAAAAATCAATGTGTCCTGATGGCTCTCCAATACCCAAACCTAGGAAGAAAACACCCATGAAGTCATAGAGCTTTTAAAATTTTTTGAGCAAATGTATATAACAAAAAAAAAATCTGCTAAAATCCATTAAACTTGTTCTTCAGAAATTGTTCTAGCTTTGTTAGTTTCTTCTGTCTCCAGCAACCCTTACCTCCATTTCTCCTTCTCCCCACTCCCTCCTTCTTTCTGCCATTACTTTTGTTCCTTTTCAGAGATACATCCATAAGAAATATATATCCATATTCATATAAACAACAGCTCAAAATACCCTAGAATTCACTATGTAACTGAAGCCTGGCCCCAAACTCAGAATAATCCTCTCTATTTTGCCCTGTAAATTCTAAGATTACATGTATGAGTTACATTAAATGGATGCATTTTTTTCTTTAAATTGGCAGTTTTCTAGTACCTCTTTTTCAAATTGTTTCTCATAAAAATTATATGTTAGTAATTTTGCACATTTTATGATTCACCTGTTTTTTTATGGGCAAATATTTTGCAGTAGCAGGGACAGGAAAACCTTTGGCATGGAGATGATGTGTGATAAAGAAAAACTAAAAGAGAAACTGAAAGAACTGTTTGTCAGATAGAAATCAGTGCAATGGAGAAAAATATCAAAATAAAAAACGCCTAGCAGCAAGGATAACCCTTGAATACTTTTTAAAACGGAAGTTAAAACTGGAAAGCTTTTTAATGTAGCTTGGCTGGAGAATTTCTCGCTCTGAAGTTTGACAATTTAAGTGGATGTGAGAAGAGTGGGAGGCAGTGAGTCAACAGTATATTGAGAGCACACTAGGGTCCACAAAGAGACTGCCTAAGATACAATTGGCATTGATCAGCACAAGGCGAAATACTATTAGGTCACATACAGCTGTCAGGGCAGTGTGATGCTTTTCTCCCTCTTTGCATGACAGTGCCTTGGGCTTGCTGATGCTAGTTTTACTCAGTAGCAAAATCTACACTTGCTTCCCCCACTGATTGCAACTTGAGTTAGGATGGTATGAGCCATGTCCCTATGATTTATGTGCTTCTATTTGCTTCTAGATTCCCAGGGCTCTGGAAAAGGTTCAAATTCTGAATCTATTACCAATATTTTAATCTATAACCAAAGGGAGCATGGAAGGCATATCAATCTCAGAAAACTTGGGACTATACTTCTGTGTGAAATTTCACTGCCAGATAAGATTGAAATTCTTTAGCTGAGGATACAAGCAATTTTGTGTTACTGAATTCTTGAGATAATATTAGTGTCCAGGTATGGATCAAGATGCAGCAACTTAATTTAGGTAGAGCATACAACAGAATCCAGTAAGGTGTCATGATATCATAAAGAGCCATAAAATGGGGGCATGCATAGCATGAGGCGCAGATAAAAGGGTATTCAAGGTAAAAAGATGAAAGCCAGTTTAAGTCATTTATTACAAGTCCTCAGACTCCACAGAAGCAAGTGTGCCTTCTGTGTAGCAGTGGAGAGTCCCTCCTTTAGCATTATAATGTACTCACTTAGTTGAATTTAAACAAAGGTTGCCATTATTTAAAATAGGACCCTAGAACAGTGGTTTCCCAGCCTATGGGGTCACCATCCCTGTGAGGGTCCAATGATCTTTTCACGGGATTCACCTAAGACCGTTAGAAAACACATTATATTTGCATTATAATTCATAACAGTAGCAAAATTGCAGTTATGAAGTATCAATGAAAATAATTTTTTTTTTGTTATGGGTCGCTACAAAATGAGCAACTGTATTAAAGTGTCACAGCACTAGGAAGGTTGAGAACCAGTGCCCTAGAAGACACTCAGTTGTTTGGAGTAATCTCTGAAACCTCCGCATGTCTCGGAACAGCATGAAAGCTAAAAAGCAGGAAGTATCTCTTGAAACGGATGTCCCACCTGCCAATGGGTAAGGATAAAAACAACAGAGCTACTCAGTCATCACGAAGAAACAACAGGTCCTTGTTGTGAATCCTTGAGACAGTCCTACCATATGTACACATATGTACATATGCATATTCATAAGAACATAACTTTAGAGATATTTTATTGTTTCTAATGATCCGTGTGTGGGTGTGTCTGTGTGGGGCATGTGCACATAACTACAGGTGTCTGTGGAGGCCAGAACTACTTAATACTCCCCGGATCTGGAGTTATGAGCCACCTGTTATCAGTGATGGAAATCAAACTCGAGACCACAGAGCCTTCTCAGCAGCACCCTGTGTGCTGACTGTGAAAACAAAAAGAACAGGGATATTTGTCTATATTTTGACTTGTCTTGCTTAAAAGAAGGATTCCAAGTTTCACCCTGAAAATGTTGTGATTTCATCTTTCTTTATGGCTATATAAATTTCCATATATGTTTATCTATTCGTGGGAATCTAGACTGCTTCTTTGTCTTTAGTATTGTAGGTAGTGCAGCTATAAACATAGTTATATACCATACATGCAGAAAAACATTGAAGTGAGTTTAGTAAGTAGTCAAGAGTCTCACTGATATATATGAAGAGTTTAGTCAGTGTTATAATTACCAGATCAAATCCAGAAAGGCATTAAACTCTGTCTGTCTGACTCTCTCTCTCTCTCTCTCTCTCTCTCTCTCTCTCTCTCTCTCTCTCTCTCTCTCTGTATGTATGTATGTATGTATGTATGTATATGTGTGTGTATCTCTGTATATCTCTGTCTTTCTCCAACTGACTCATCTCATTCACTCAATCAAAAGGGCCTTGGGACAGTCTCTATAGCCCTTCTAATGCATTTGTTGAACATTTTATAACCAAAGCCATCCAAACCCTGTTAGAGAGATTTATAAAGACATCTTAAATCAATAGAGACCTACCCTAATTATAAAAAATATTCCTTATCTGTGTTTTTAGTGCTGTGCTCAGTTCTAGTTGGCATGCATTACAGGTGGTAAAGAAAGCTAAATAGTAGCATTGAACATGGCAAAGAAGTGTTATAGTCAGTGACTACCCACAGAATGAAGAATTCAAACCCAAACAGTTTATCTGCAACTCTTCCTCATCTTGCAACCTCAAACTTGGGATCTACATTTAACATTTTGCTTTGAAACACAAATCTCATAGATACTTATTATTTTACTTTTGATATCAGAGTGAATGACATCTACAAACTTGGCATCCGTGTAATATAATCTGCTATTCGATGGCTTTCCAGCAAATTGTGGTCCAGCTGGGTCAAGACCTGAAGTGCAAAACATAAACTGTCAATTGAGTTATATTTTACTAGCTTGCTCTATTTCACACTTGCCCGATTTTCAATTATAAACACAAGCACTGGCAATTTCAGTTTAAACCTGCCCCAACATATTTAAAGGTAAAATAAATTTGACAAATAGCAAGTACTTTCATTATTTGAATATTTATCAGCACCCTTCAAAGGCATTCAAAACACAGGAAAGATGTTTCAACAAAATATTGATATGATATTTTGCCAAATTTATCTAAAGAGTAGATGAAGTAAGCTATATAACTTTATATTAATAGTAACCATGACCTCTTGTGTTGGAGGAAAAGCCTTAATAAAGGTCTTCTGGACTTCTCTTCAATTCTTCCCCTTATTAGCCTCATCCTATATTTGTTTATAGGTAAAAATGCTCCTCAGATATCAATACTATTCAGGTAACAAAATTTCTATTCTCTTAATATTCACACCTCCCAAGAGTTTCTGATACATCCTTAAGGAAAAATGTTGCAAATTCCATGAAATATGAATGTTATTCTATAGAATGAATTCTAAAATAAAATCCCAAGATCATAACTTTCTGAAGCATAGCTAGGGGATAGGAATAAAATTCATTTCACTGAGGAAGAGACCATTTTCTCAGACCCACGAGGTGAAGGAAAATAAAAGGACTCCAGCAAGTTGTCCTTTAACTGAAATCAATATATAAATAAGTGTCATTTTAACTACTGCTCCTCACACTCTTCTATTGGTCCCATTTTATTTAGCCTGTGTGGCCTACCTCTATTTCTCTAAATTTTTCTGATTTAAGAAAGCTGTGTCAGAAGTGAGTTCCAGGACAACCACAGAGAAACCCTGTCTCGAAAAACAAACAAAACAAAACCAAAAACAAACAAACAAACAAACAAAGCTATGTCAGTAGAGCAATTGATAGGCAAGCACATGCATCTATATGAGTGATTTCACCTTCCCTTTCCCTCTTTTATGGAACTTTATTATGAAAATATTATCCTTTATAAATCACTGGAGTTACCATAATTACTCTATTAATATGGCTATGAATAATTGCTTAATAAACCTGACATAGACAAATGATGGAAATTTATGCAAACACCATGAGGGCGCTGCCTTTAACTATAATTAAGTTTACCTTGTGAATCTGAGTGAATGTGAGAATGTTTCAAACTTGAATAGCAACTCTTGATTTGTCTTGTACTCAAAGTCTTGTACTCAAATTAATGCTTAAAAATACATAATTACCATAGTGCTTATGGATATGAACTGCATAGCTAAAATTTTTAACTAAATTTTAACAGAGTGGAATGGACCTTGCCATGTATTCTTTGACATTCACATAAAACTACAAAACTCAATACTTGCTTTTCATGACCATAATAATCACTAAGAAAGTATTCACAAGCTGGGCAGTGGTGGCGCACGCCTTAAATCCCAGCACTTGGAAGGCAGAGGCAGGCAGATTTCTGAGTTCAAGGCCAGCCTGGTCTACAGAGTGAGTTCCAGGACAGCCAGAGCTACACAGAGAAACCCTGCCACAAAAACAACAACAACAACAAAAAAGTATTCACAATCTACAGTTACAAAGTAGTATTCTAATATATTTTGTATAGCCTGCTAGGTTTTAAGTAGAATAAACTCTAATGGAAAATGTGCTAAAAAATAATGTTTTCCCAGTTTTTAACATCTATTTGGAATATTAAACATGATAGAAGTAGAAACACATCTTTTATAAAGTCCTTTATGAAAGGAAATTGTGACAAGTTACTGTACACAGAAACTGTTCCGTCTCCAAGGAGGAATACGCAGTGTAACTGTGGCTTCACAGAATGAGTTGGGTAGTGTTCTTTCTGTTTCTATTTTGTGGAATAGTTTGAAGAGTATTAGCATTAGGTTTTCTTTGAAGGTCTGATAGAATTCTCCACTAAATCCATCTGGTCCTATTTTAACTTTGGCCCCTTATATGTGTCTAGAAAATTGTCCATTTTATCCAGGTAAAATGATAATTTTACAAAAGAAAAAGATTGTTTTACCTGTAATTCTTCCAAGTTGACCATGAAATATCTTTCCTACAAATCCACTAATATGAGCCCCTAAGCTCATGCCAATGAAATGAAAATTGTCAAGTGATGCCCCATGGATCTGTAAATGAAAAATACAATGTAATAACTTTAAATTTGGATAATCACAATAATTCCTAGTATACTGACATTCTGAAATCCATTATTGATTTTGGCTACATATATTTCTGGAACATAAGGAAAAGGACTTATAACTGTGCAAAGATACGGGTTTGTTCTGCTTGCACCACAAAATATCTGATCTTTTTCTATCCATTTCCAATAACAACATTAAACTTTATTTGAAAATTTAAAGTAAATTTATGTTTAGTACAAATTTAAAGTTTTAATCACCCATAATAAAGAGTGATATATGTAAAAGTAACACTTAATTACTGAGACATATAATGATCAAATAGTAATAATGGTCTTGATTCTGTGCTAATTACCTTAATATGTGCTTTATGCTTAATATTTAATATTCATGTTTGCCATATGTTATTTATATCAATCTTATTATTTAAAACTAACCCTATGCTAAAATTAAGTATTAACTAAATAACATTCTGTTAAATATCCATTTTACTAAGAAAACAGAAGTTAAAGACATATTCAAAGCTGCATACAAACATGTATTCTAAGTCACTGAATTCTGAATATTTGTGCCTCCAAAATTCTAAACCTTAATGTTTATAACCTCTGCAGGAAATATGGTGGGCACAGAGAATGGGATGATATCACAAAGTTGGAACATTCAAGAATGGGACTAATGTCCTGATAGGCAAGACCTAAAGGAACTCATTTGGATCTTCCATGATGTTAGAATGCTGAGAAAAGTTTCAAACTATGAGCCAAGAACTGGTCCTTACCAGAGCCATACTCCACCAGGTCTTTGCAGAACCAAGAGACATTAATGTGTTTGTATATAAGGTCAGTTTAAAGAGTTTCTCATACAGTGGCTCAAATGGACTAAGACCCAAGGCTGGAGTTGTTTGATTATGAAATATATGCTAGCCTTCTGTCTTCCCTTCAGGGTATAACAAAACCCCTAGCAGAACTGGTAAAAGTATATAAGTCACTCTTACTTTTGAAATGCTATGATGAAGTATATGGTTTCAGGGTGGATTCCAAGACCACTGGGTAGAGAGTATAGCAAAACAATAGAAGGACAAGGTTTAGACATCTGGTCTACCTCAACTAGGTAGCTTTGATAGCTCTGTGGGTGTATATTTTTTGGCTGACTACCAGGGAGCTAATAGTGATGATGCAGATTACACAATGATATTTGAAGCTCATAAATTATGGTCATTTTTCACCACTATTGCAGAGCAAGGCAGGGACATTCCCAGCAAAAAAGGCAATTCTGTTCTTCAAATACCGCAAAGCAATGTCTCAAAAAGAGGAGAGAGTAGTTCTCCAAACCACAAAGCTATGGCTACTTTTCTCCCAGCTCCTGTAAGTCCTTTGCAAGCAAAATGCCATGATTTTTTTCCTAAATTCTCTCCTTAACTCACACTTTCCACAGTATGAGGTGCCTGTTATCTCAACTTCTGTTCTGAGTCACAATGTTTTTAAAATTGGAGATTTTTTTAAAAATTAATAAAAAATTATTCTATTCACTTGTTAGTATATGTCATGTGCCATTTAAGCATATACACATTTTCATATGTATAGTAACATATGTTTCTATATCAATTTAATACTCATGCAACACAAAATAAGATTTCATAATTTTTAATGTTTAAACAAAGATATTTGGCAGAGATGTGAAGTGGCTGTTCACAGTGACATAGATGAGAGGCAACAGGCTCAAGCTTTGATCCCCTCCAGTCTGAATCCTGGTATGGATTCTTTGATGTAATATCTATTCAACCTAGCAGAAGTTTGGAAGTTCATTTCAACTAAAATTCAGACTTTAAAACCAAGATCACTCCAAGAAATTGAATATGACCTATCTTTCTCTGAAATACTGTCACCACCAATTCTCAGGAAAAAAAAACCATGAATTACCGTAAATTGTTTACTATGCCATAAAGTTTGGCATAATAAACAATAATTATTCAAAAATAAAAGACCTAAAAGAAGCCTTGAATTTAGTAGATCTATGCAAACCCTGAGGAGACCTGATGAAAACTGAGAGCTATGTTCAGGGATATCAGATTTAACTATATACTAGGTTCTTTTCCTCTCATATTTACCAACAACAAACATATTAGCCAGATCTTAGAAAAGATAACTAAAAGAAAAATGTACAGACATTAGAGTAATGTCCACTCCCCATATAAAACCACAAATTCAGTCCAAATTCAGAGTTTGAAAGAGCTTTAAATTTTTAATAGTTTAAAATAAAAGGATTCTCATGTTTAAAAAATATGAAAATGAAATATGGAACTATTATTTAGAGTAGACAGAATATGGCTTAAAATTTCTATGTCTAAGTTAAAGTTCCAACTGCTTACAGAAAAAGTATTAATTTCATGGTATCACATAGCAAAGCATATATTGTATATCATGTGTCTACCTTAAATTTTTCCAACTTACCAAAAGATTTTCAATGGTTTCTCTCAAAATCTCAGCAACTCTTCTGGTATTTTTAACCGCTCTAGAATAAATGAATGTCGTAGCACCCTGGTTCCAGTCTACAACAATGATATTCACATCTTCCTGTTTCAAAAAGGCCTTAGTAAGCCTATGCATCCACACTGGGGTGGAACCAAAGGGCCTGTACCCATGAATAATCCAGACGGTTTTCTTCAATGGGTTGAAACGGGTGTTGAGTGAGTTATTAGATTCAAAGAGTGGTTCTGCACACTTGGCATTGCCCCTTGAGTACATCAGCAGCTTTATCTTTACTTTGGGACAAAATAAATCTTTTAAGGCATTCATTGCACTTAACTTTGTGAATTCAAGACATGTTCTATTATTCTCTGAAAAGATAAAAAGTCAATCTGAACATTAGGATAACAGTGCAGTTTTGTTGGTATAAGATTATACAACTGAATGGGAGAATTCTGTTTTATTTGCACATTAACATGATTTACTGAGCAAAGATAATGTTAAAGCTATACATGGGTCAGGTGAAAAGACTTCCTGAATTAGAAGTAATAAAAATAATAATGACAAATATGAACAAATGTGATAGGTTCCAAGTCATAAACACTCCTTTAAAATAAAATAAAATGGCTCTGACATAAGTCATTGTTATTACTAATCAAGTGGGAAGGATGGCAAGAAAGGTAGATACATTGTGAATTTTCACAAAAGTTTTACAGAAGTGCATTTACATATTAAAATATTATCTCACCATTATCCATATTAATACAAACAAAAATAATAGAGTACCAGTTTGCTCATAAATTTAAAGTAGTATAAAATTCCTTCTCTGGAATATAATTCAAGCAGAAATAACTCCAGTTCAAGGTTAGTCTCCAAAAATTAGCAATACCATGAGAAGACAAAGAAAAGGAGGAGAGAAAAAGAAGACAGGGAAGAGGCAAGAAATTGTTCCAAAAGATTGGTGAGTGTTGATATACAAAATAGATATAAACAAATGCTGAGAAAATAGAATGATAAAATGTTGGGCCTGAAAGTCATGTGACTAGGGGAGCCAGACCGGAACAAGAGTGTGTTTGAGATGTTTCTAAATCCTGAAAATCTTGTCCTAAGACGGCATGAGTTAGAAGGTACCCTCCTTGCTCTGGGTCTGCATGCTCTGGTGCAAATAGCCTCTATGACCCCCAACTCTGCCAGTCTTGAGGTAGTCATGTAGCCTGGTGCCCAAATTACAGGGTTAAAATCCCCTCTATCTGCCTAAAAGCCCATGTCCCTCAAGCTCCTGGAATTCATTTTCATGCAAATGAAGCATGAGGAGCATCTTTGTAGCAAACAATAATGTACACTCACCCTGAAAACCCCCTACCCACTCCCCAAGGTTTATATAGCTCTTTGTACCCCCAATAAAAATAGCTGTTTCATTGAAAATCCATCTGTGAAGTCTTTTTCTGCCCACATTGAGCCGAGATCCTAGGAACAGACCACTCTGCCCAACAGGTAAACTTTGTTTCTTCCATTCTGAGCAGGTATGCAATGGTGACTGGATACCCCGAGGGCAAAAGCAGAACTGGACCAGCAATAAAATACTGCTTAGAAGTTTTATATGTATGTGTGCAGTGTGTATATATTAAACACATTTATTAAAGTTATTTTTATAATACTTGAATTAAAATAAGAAATTATATTATTACTAAAGATATTAATCACAAGATTTTGTATAGTGGCACAAAGTATATAATACCTTTATCTATCTGTTATTATCTGTCTATCATCTACCTCTGTACTCATCTATTCATCTACCCATCCTAGAAGAATGAAGGCCAGAAAATGAAATAACTAAAATTGTTGAATAGAAGTGGTCACTATAGGTATTAAAATAATGGCTGCTTTATATTTAGATTTTTGTAGTTTTCCAGAATTGTGAATTATTGAATAAGCATGACCATGAAATATTTTTATGAGTGCATTGCTCTGTGATACATCTCGAGCATTAATTTAGTAATGCTATTTTGGAAATAAATTTTTCAGTATTTGTCAAATATTTATAAAAGCATTAGTAAATATCTAAGTAATATAAAATTTAAAAATTGGAAATAATAGGAAAATAAAAGGCAAGAAGTAACAAATATTACTTTAACATTATACATAATATACAATACTTATGATAATTCTAACTTTGAAAGTACAGATGCACTATTGCTACACTTACTTAGAGGAAAGAAGCTAGCTATGGAGCTATAACACCGGCATAGTATTTCCAGGTCAATGGAGATGCAATTAAAAGAGCTTTGTAATAAGTATTAGAGAAAAACAAGTAAAGAACAGATAGAACCATGGTGGCTATCAACTTGCTATGCTAAACAAATTTTAAGAATCATACACATCCACCTCATATGCCAGGTCTGGACAAGTGTGAAATATAGTCAGCTAATCCAAACTCCTTTGTTATAAGACTTGATAGACTTTGCCTGGTCTTAGAAGGAGTACTGAGAAACTAAATAGCAAGATCCGTCTGATACACAAGTAAGACAGAAACACCTGGATCCAAATAGTCATCAGAAATATGTTCTATTACCAGTCATAGCATTAACTGCCGATTTTCCATAGTATTGTCATTTGGAATAGAAGAAAACAATGTCATTTCAAAACAAAGAAAAAGAAGCTATTGAAGCAAAGTTTAGAAGTTATTTAAAAAGACCAGGATCAGATCAAGAACAGGAAAATTAAAGCTCCGATTAAGGAAAATATACAACTGCATAATAAACATTTGAATTATAAAATCATTTACAATATGAAATCTCTCCCTGCAGGAAGACAGGGAAGAAGGCAGAGGTAAGATTGTGAAGAGAGTAGAGATAACGGTGGAGACAAACGGTGAACATTTGGTAGGAGAGAGGAGGGCTGTATCACCAGCTAAGGGCATCTTTGGATGGCATTGTTTGCAAACTCAACAAACTCACGACAAAGTAGAGAAATATCACTCAATTGGACTCACCAGGATCTTTAGAATCTCGACTGGTAATCGGTTGAAAATTTAAATACCCTAAAAATGTGAAGACAGAATATTTCTGGTTACAAACAGAGTAGTGCTAACTTCAAATTTTCTCCTTTTGAAACATTTCATCAAAGAAACTATGGTGTAGAAATGAGACTTTCAATGGAAATATTTGAAACTTAAAAAAAATCTTTTACTTTTTCTAAAAGGTACTACTCACAAGTGATTATGTTACACTTATTGCTATGGTGATGTGTGTTTGTGAGCACGTGTGATACATATCAATATATGAGTGCATACTCCTGTGTGTATGCAAGAGAAGACCAAATAGAAACAGCAGGTGTCTGCCTCCATTCCTCTCAAATTGACTGCCTCGAGACAGGGTACTTCACTATCACTAACCTTATAAAGCTATTGATTTTTTTTTTTTTTTTGGTTGGGGATGGGGGAGTACTGCAAACTTTATTGATGGTATTCAAGAAAGTAGAAAGGCTCCCTAGGCCTCTACTGTTACTGTGGGGATCTGGGATGGAAATTGTAAGGGAGATGCTCAGTGTTGGGGGGGGGGAGTTGGGGCAGGGACTCCTCAGCAACCGAGGGAGGGCTTCTCTTTTAACTAAATTGACAGTCAAGGGAACTTTAAAGACCCACTGGTCTCTGGCCCTTATTGTTGGTGTTATAGTCACTCACAGCTACGCCCATCTTTTTTTCATGAGTACTGGGAACTCAAACTCAGGCCCTCATGCTTTCAAAGTGAAGCCTGATGACATTATTAAGTAAAAATGTTAGATTCAGAGACTTGATTCATAGAAGGAATTCACTTGAAATACTGAGAATAGTGAACTTGAGAACAGATACTGATTTAACGTTAAATGTTAAAAAGTCGAATAACACAGAAGGTTAACAGCATAATTCATCCATATACTGCTGCACACTAACCTTTTACTAATAAATAGAGTGTAGGTGAGGAGTATAGGAAATTAGACACAACCTCAACTGAAAGTATTACAAGATTCCTATTCTTATCTCCAAAAATACAACTACTTTAAATCATTGGAAGCATGGGATTAGGGGAAAAAAAGAGTTATCATGTAACTCTAGGTAATGTGGTTCCCCAAATCCCAATGCCAGATATGTCATAGTTCCTTGTAAGCTATTGTCTAAGGAGGCCCCAGAGAATCCCAGAATAACACTGGGTGTTGCCATTTTTCTTGGTTGTCAAACAGACCTAGTTGATAAGATGTTATTGTAAAAGAGAACATAGCCTGTGGGTGGAAGATACAGTGAAAATATGCTATTTCTGTGGAAATTGCCTAGCTACTGGTTCTCTTTCATAGTGCCAGTCAGTGCTGTGTGTTGATTGGGAAGAAGAAACGTTAGCTTTCTTTACACCACTGTGAGCCCTCTGAACACAAATACCACTTCACCAGAAAAAAAAAAGATTCACTCACTCACTTTGTGCAAGAGTGACACGGTTGTTATGGAGGTAAACACCTGCTCTCTCTGAATAGATTGGAAGTCCGGTCCAAATAAAGGAGCTCATGCCTTGTAATATAAAACTGTCCAAAACTTCGTGAGCGAGAAGACTTTAGGCTCTAGAGGGGATCTTACTAACACTGTTTGGCTAAATTGACAAGCTGCCTTCTAAATGTGTGCATTTAAGGTTTATTATTATTATTACTATTACTATATTATTATTATTATTATTATTATTACTATTATTATTATTATTTATTTTATTTATTGACATTTCAAATGTTATCTCCTTTCCCAGTTTCCACTCCACAAACCCCCTATCTCCCCTCCCCCGTGCATCTATGAGGGTGCACTGGCATTCCCCCACCCACTTCTGCCTCAGTGCCCTAGCATAACCCTGCCCTGGGGCATCGAGCTTCTACAGGACCAAGGGGCTCCCTCACAGTGATACCCGATAAGACAATCTGCTACATTGCTTATCCAGCTGGAACCATGGGACCCCCATGTATAGTCTTTGGTTGGTGGTTTATTCCCTGGGAGCTTTAGGGGGTCTGGTCGTGATATTGTTGTTCTTCCTATGGGGTTGCAAACCCCTTCAGCTCCTTCAGTCCATTGGGGTCCCTGCACTCAGTCCGATGTTTGGCTCGGTACATCTTCATCTGTATTGGTCAGGCTCTGGCCTCTCAGAGGACAACTATACTAGGTTCCCAAGAGTATTTCTTGCAGTTCTTGACATCAGCAATAGTGTCTGGATTTGGCGTCTGCAGATGGGATGGGTCCCTAGGTTGGGCAGTCTCTGCTCTTTCTGAATGGTTTTGAAGTTCTGTCCCAAAGAAGGAACCCATGCAAAACTCCATGGGCGAGGAAACCTTAGGCACAAGAGTGGAATCATGCTACCACTCTTTGGCTAAATTGACAAGCCATCTTCTAAATATGTGCATTTATATCTATAAGCTAATGCTACTTCCAAACTCAATCAAAAAAGGTTTCTCTTTATAATTAGTGGTGACAAATACAGGAATGCATGATTGTTCACAATACTTAGAAAAGTGATGCTTTGTCAGAAGCAGTATATTTATATCATCTCCTTAATATTCAGGAGATGTGAAGGGAAAGGGGATGGAAAAATATAAGACCAAAGGACAAGGAGAAGACCTGTGAAATATTGTCTTTTGGGCATGTCATATTCAATGTAATCGTGATACCACCACAGATGATTCGGCCTGCAATGAGCCTATACTAGACTCTGCCCACTGACCATCAATCATGGGCTAGAGCATCATACCATTCCCTACTGAATGATGCCTGGGTAGCAGCAGACATAGTCTTCATTCTATATACACAAATGAGCTTACCAGGCAACAAAAATATAATGAAAGACAAATAAATGACTTGGACTTTATCTAATGATGTAGGATTGTTTCTTAAAGAGCATTAGCAAGAATATTAATACACAGCAGTTTGGACACCTAAAAACCACTTAAGTTCTTAAACCATTTAAGAACTTTGCATAAATGTGTGACCACATAAGGACTATGCATATAAATGGCACAAAAAATAAAATTAAAGACATCTAATAGAAGTCTGGTATAATGGCGAAGAATCCCAAGAAATGATACCCAATATCACTGACTATCCAAAATATGTTAATTAATACTCAAACAATATGCCATTATACACACATTAAAATGCTAAAAATTTGTAAGTCCATAAGGGAAAGTATTACAATCTGTAAGCTTAGCCTGGAAAGTATTATTGAGAAAATAAGGCTACTGTGGAAGAAATTGGAAAAATAATATGGTACTTTGGAATCAGGTTGATAAATTCTTATAGTGAAAATATATACCTTATTAAACCATAACAGTATATATCTAGATATTAACTGTTGAGAACTAAGAACATGTCCTCATAAAAACATGTACAAGTTCATATAGCATGCTTTCCAAAGATCTCATACTCTTGAAGGAATCTACATGTCAACCAGAAAACACATGAACAGTTGAGTTCTTACAGTTTGTATAATTTATTACTTCCCTAGCAATAAGTAATAATAATAACTATTATGGCATAGGCAAACTTAGTCAATTATAAGAATATGTCAAGTGGAAGGTATAGAAAAATGAGAAATATTCATTGACATGAAATTCTAGAAAAGGGATATTTAATCTAGAATATCAGAAAATAGGCCTGGGTTTCATGGAATCAGAAGTAGGAAAGAAATTAATTGCAAAGTGTATAGAATAAATGGGGTATAGGAAATCTTTTGCATCCTAATTGTTATGATTTTGTGTATCTTGTAAAATATGGTACATATAATGTCCAACATGTGTCAATGTGTTGAGTTAAATCTGTACATTTTGTTGCATTTACTTATACTTTGATAAAGTAATACTGAAAGGCAAAGGACTCTACGTAAGAGTAGAAAAGATTTGATTAAACACTTACACTTTGGTCCAAATATACATAGAATTAATTTTACTGCAATTCATGTGTGAATTCTAAATGAATTCAATTCAATTCTAAGTTATGCTTTTAGAGTTATGAGGAGGAGAAATGTATGCAAAAGACAAATAATGTGGAAGTGACAATAGTGAGGACCTTTTAAAATATTTTTTGTGTTACTCATATATAACAAAATCAAACCCACAAAACTGAACACCTATGACACATAAAAAGAAGTAGTGGATTATGATGATTCAGTGCATCTATATTGTATAAAGATCAAAAGGGAAGTCATATATACATCCTTCCATCTGCTACTTATGGTATCCATTGGCAATGACAACCTAGCCTATTTTTCTTTTCATGAAAGTCAAATATGATCAGTATTTTTCTTGTTATCTGGTCATGCACAGTACATTTTTGTTAGGTAATATTGACATAAATTGCAATAGATAAGACAGTTCATTCTTCCTGTTTTACTACTCTGTTGTGTATTTTGGAAGACCCCCCTCCATTCTGGCCCATTACCCCTTGATGCTTCATGTATCCATCACTCCATTCTTATCCTTTTCAAGACAACTTTTGATTGTGTATTTCACTTAACAAGATATTTCTCTCACCCCACTGAATTGAAGGAGATAACAGAAGTTGTCTCTACATAGTATAGTCTTTGACTTCAAACTCATTCTTACACTTGGAAACTGCTGAGAACAGATCATCTACCTTGTGCCATTCAGAGATGTAGAAGCTAAAAGATGCATGATGCTCAGAGCTGCTAAGGAAAGCAACTGAAGAATGCACACATTCTATAAATAACCACACATTCTCTAAAGTCATCTTCCTCTGGTAGCCCTTTAAACTCTGCTTGTTTTAAACAGTGGGCAAGAAAGAATTTGTTTTGTTTTGTTTTTTCATTTTAACCAAATTCCTATCTGAACTATACAGCTTAGGGCAAGGTCTATAATTTTAGAAAAGAAATGACTCTAATTCTCTGTATTTCAATTTTCTCACCTCTGAGATGAAAAAAGAGAGCTTAAATTAACCTGTCTTAAACTATCAGAGAAGTAGAACATAGAAACTGACAAACCTTTCCATGAAAGTCAAATATGATCAGTAGCCTAAGAGTAACTTTCATATTTTAAATGAGAGAAAAAAATAGAAATGTTAATATTTTGTGATATTTGAAAATTAAAACTAATCCAATAGTGTTGTTGAATAAAGCTTTGTGAACAGGTCCACAATGCTCTGTTTTCACTGAATCTAAAACTGCATTCACTGTCAGATAGCAGAGCTGAAAACATACAACGTTGATTCACAAAATTTTAACTATTTATTATCTAGCCCTTTACAGAAATATTTTCCTCTTCTTGACTCAAGAATAAGCAACAACAAAACTGAAACTTTAGCAGTTAGCAATTACAATAAGAATATAGCTGCATGTAATTTAAATAAGTGCTACATCCACTCCAGTAGTGAAAAACACGACAGGGCCCCAAAAACCTGGGCGCTATCCTGAGGTGAAAAGTTCACAGAAACTTAGTCTCCTGGAATCGTGGTATCCTGTATTACGAATGCTCCAATGTCCTTGCTTTAGTTGGTAAATGGATCTGTGTGCTTTCCCTTAATAGTGCTTTATTATAAGTGCTCCTAAGGATTGATTTTTTGACATATAGCTAAGTTAGATTCTAGGCAGTCCTTGAGCCTATCCTGGGCATGGATAACTAAGTCACTGCCCTACACAGGAATTTATCATTCTCTAGGAAGAAGGAAGTTTGTGATCTAAGGAGGAACCAGAGTAGACACTTAGAACTATAGATAGCTCAGTTACACCCATATACAAGAATTTACAATGGCCTAAGGGGAAGATGGACTATACAATAGACTAGAATGGGAACTATGGCAAGGGCATGAAGCCTTTGTCCCTGGCTTCTAAGATTAAGCTGACTTTAGGTGGGGCTGTTTTTGATACGAATTGTTAACATTGAATTTTATCCCACCTGGTTCCTGCCAGTCCTTCCGTGTTTGCATTCCTCTGTTTTATGTAAGAATCCAGTAACCTCATTGTACCTTGCCAGTGTGTCACCCAACTTCCCTATTTTCTTCTGTATAAAAAGTTTGATGCTCAATTTGACAAATTGCATTCAGAACCACTCTCCCTTGTGTGGCATCTGTTTGTCACCTCACTTTCGCCGACTCCTTTAACCACCTACATCCAGAACCCATTCTGCACAGAAAGGAGACCCAGAATGGGTTAGTCTGCGGCAAATAAGCATGTCAATAAATATCTTTATACAATCTGTTCTATACCTTTTTACTAGCCTTATATTCTATAAATACTTCTTAAATATTTTACTAATTTTATGTTAATTTTGATATTTTATTGTAGTCATCATCAGAAACGAGCTAAACTTTCAACAGAAATAAAATATATTTACCAACTATAACTCTATTTTTCCTGTTGAAAACTTAGAAAACTGGCTAATTCTAGTCACACTCCTAACCAAAATCTCTGAAGCCTGGACCAGAAGTGTGCAAATTATGCTATTAAAATAACTATGGAGTGTCATATCTGAGGAGAAGTAAGTCTGGTAGTATAGCGTTCAAGATTTTCTAGCTTTTCAGTCAAGATGCTGATATCATGTATCACAAATCCAAAATATCTTTTTTAAAAAAAATTCTCAAGTAAAATGTACAATATAAACTATGCATCATTGCCTAGATTATCTATTTAAATATGAAGTTCAGACACCTCCAAAACCTAGGAGTATTTCAAATAGCCAACTAAAAGTAAAAGCAAAAGTATTAATTTCTACTTGGTATATTATGGTTTTTCGAGTGCATAGTCAAAAATTTATAAAAGACATATAAGACATAAAAAAATAATCATTCACAAAGTTCCACCAGAGAGCTATTCATCTGACTTGTGAATTTGCTACTGTTTTCATTTACATAAATTAGAATGACTTGTTCAACCATAACCAACAACTCATTCTCCTTCACGCTAGAACAAGAAGTTCACCCATAAAGTAGAAAGTCACATTACTAATATTAGTAAACTTTATTATCATTATCAAGCAGGAGAAGAATTACGGTTCTTCCTTACTACCATTAGACACTTTGGGACTTCTATTATGTGAAAGAGAGAGAGAGAGAGAGAGAGAGAGAGAGAGAGAGAGAGAGAGAGAGAGAGAGAGAGAGAGAGAGAGAGACCTCCTGCATTGATATTTGGTTTGTTTTGCAAATGATAAATTACCTACTCAATAATTTTCTTCAAATGTCAGACTTTTCAGCCAAATGAAATGGAAGCAAGTTATATAATATGTCATAATTTTCAGACACTGAACTAATACCTTAGTCCTTAATTACTTTTTAACCTTGAATGTTTCTACTTATTCCCTGTTTGCATATTTGTTTTCCAGCTATTAATCTTCTGACAAATAAATACATCATAAAGCTACTATTTAGCAAACCCACATATGTCTATATGAGCACACACATACTTTCATAATAGCAATCTTGTCTGTTATAAATACCATAATCATAGAAAGTTTTTCAAACTATCATGGCATAAGATAATATAAACCATATTCATTATTTTACAGGCATTTTAATAAGTTATTAATAAACATCTTACCAAATCTTGCCCAGCATATCAAGCACAGAAAAATGTATATTCTCATTTGGAAGCAGAAACTGTGAAAGAAGCACTGGGATTCACCAGAAATTTCTGTAATTCGTTAAGGTTCTTGTGTGATAGGATTGTCTCCGTCTGGCAAGCTTTCCTGTAAAAATGACTCTTGCTCCTCCCCCAGCTGGAAAAGGTGAAAGAGGCTGTCATCATCCACTGGCGTGTGTTAAGAGAGCATGTCTAATCCAAAGAAAGACTTTGTAATAATTCACAAATGTTCAGCTACACAAATAGCGTTTAAGCGAATGAGAAACCTAATTGTAGATGTCTTCATTCCTTAACCTCAGAATTTTAGAAGTGGCATGGGAGGATATATTTGTGGAAAGCATAGGGGGAAAAAATATGTTACTAGAAATCTCAGAAATGGAAAGAGTCAGGATAAGTTGGGTTTTATGATCATTTTAATTATAAACTTCACAGACCTGAGATCAACAACAAAATCCACACCCATGAAGCTGCCTGGGTTTTTATGCATATGTCATTATGCATCCAAAACACAGTGGCTATTTTAGACCTCTCAGACACTGAGCCACCAACCAGGAAGCATACACCAGCTGGTACAAGGCCCCCAGCACAAATACAGCAGAGGACTGCCTGGTCTGGCCTCAATCAGAGAAGATGGGCCTAACCATCCAGAGACTTGAGGCTCCAAGGAGTGGGGAGGATGGGGGGGGGGGACATCCTCTCAGAGACAGGGTAGGAGGAATGGGATGAGGAAGTGCTGTGGGAGGGCAGACCTAGAGGGGGATAATGTCTGGACTCTAAAGAAAGATTAAAGATAGTTTTTAAAAAGTTATGTTCTAGCTTATCTCTTGGAACTAAAATTTGAAAAGAAAAAATATCTTTGGTTTTAATATAAAAGCCATTTAAAAGCATTACTTGTTTTCTCTTTGATGCTTATTTAGTTTTTCTTCTATTTTCTTTCCCAGCAAGAATGTTGAGAAAGCAAGAAAAGTCAATCAATAACTGTTTATACAGAGCACGGGCTCAAAACAAAACTGGTTTTTAGAAAATATGTATCTTGGAATTATTTCAATAATACAGAAAAGCTGGAATGTTTTATTTACAACACAGGTCATCAGACACTAATCTGATATCTGAAGCGATGGTTTAGAAACCCCCAGACATGAGAAAATTATTTTGAAATCAGGACAAGATTTCAAAAATATTAACCTCTGAATCAGCAATTAGACCTCCAAAGGACATTGTGACAGAACTGTAAACTCCTTCCATTCCATAATAAAACCACAAATGCAAAATAAAATAAAAAAAGTGAGAACAAAAGAATTCATCTGAACATCATTACCATGGCCTCAAATGGAAAAGAGAAATGTCTAACAGGACAGAATTTCTCTAGTTGTGTATACTGCGAAGATTAATAATGCATATGATTCATTATCTGTAGTTAAAGAAAACATCCATTACCAACCTCTCCCATTCATTAATTCATTCATATGCAAGTTCATTTATACAACTTTTACTAAGCCTATCCTGAGATCCATGGATGTAGTTTTGAGGATACACCTTAGAGATGCTCATTTTTTTTTCAAAGACACTATTTCAATGGGTATTTATTATATAGTCACAAGTGTTCTTGTATAGCCAGGTTCTGCCTTGTATGCTTATATTTAATTATGCAGCACTAGTTCAAAATAAAGAGGGCTTGAAAACTATAACTAGAGAATTATGTTACTACCTATGTGGGGCAGCCAGTGATTCTAGATTGCACACTAGAGGAAATCCCAGCAGAATATACTTTCTGGGATGAGCTACTGAAATGAAATTAGAGATCTGCATCTCTATCTATATAACTGGCGGTCTGTCAACTCTAGGTTTTTACATACACGTGAAACCATATTCATAAACATGTATATTTTTATACTTTGGTGTGTTCGTACAAGGAGAAGTATAAAACATTCTGATAAAAACAGCCAAATTCTTTACGGAGTATTGCACATGTTCCCATTAAAGCTTTATATGTGACTAATGGGCTAGTAAACACTGAAAGCAAAAACACTCTCTCATTCTGAGAGTCATGCATCCGATACAAATTAGAAAATACAGTGTACTTAAGTAAAAAGAGTTATCTGTTGAGATCAAATGGTAAGAATATATCTAAGCATATGAGCTGTTTCAAAATGATAAATGAGAAATCTAAAAAATAAATAGCATAAATGTATATAAAGCCAAAAGAGCATAGCAGTGTTAAGGTACTAAGACAATTCACAAATACCTACAGAGAATACAGTACATTTCATATAACAATATAACACAACCTTTAATTATTTGGAAATACAAAGTTTCATGTAACCACTAAATATTTATATATGCTATATAAAACCAGAGAAAAACTGGTTTGGATTAGATTTTTTGAAATAAATAAGTACAAATATGTAAGAGATGTACACAGAATAGAAAGTTTCAAGTGTCCACTCATTTGAACAACATGTATTTGCTCTCTATCATGTACTTACTTCTTAGTAAACCGTATTTATTTGGATGATGAAGCAAAAGAGGAACAATATTCATAGACTTGAGCAGTAATAAACAAAGATAACCAAAAGTAACTACTAAAGCTACTGACATCCGGATGATCCAGATTTCTATATTGGCCTTTGTTCCCAGGACTAAAAAACAATTCCCGACCTCCTAAAAGCAATTCAAAAATAAATATTGGATAAAATAGCTCTATTTGGTCTTATCTGTTTCTTAAAAAAAAAAAGAAAAGAAAAGAAAAGAAAAAGAAAAAAAGAAAATCAAGCTATTTGCCCAACTCACACAACTAAGTATACGTCAGAGTTAAAAGAGAAGTGAGGTTTTCCTAAAATGTGTATTTTACTAAAATATTCTCACAGTTTATTTTGATGTTTTCTCCTCCCCAGCTTCTCCCAGAACCTCTCCACCTCCCTGCCCCTCTGACTTCGTTTCTCAACAACAACAAAAAAAGAGAAAAAAAAAAAAACTATAAACATATAAAACAACAAAAATATAAAAACAAACAAAAAGACAAAAAGTGCCAAAAAATAAAAATAAAAATAAAATAAAATAAAAAACATAACAGAAAGCCTTCCAAAAAGAAAGTGTGTATTGTTTTGGACAATTGACAGTCACTCTTGGGCATAGGGCTGCTTTGCAGTGTGGTTGATATACCTAGTGATGTTCCACTGGAGAAAAGTGAATTTCCCTTTGCTAGCAGTTATTAAGTGTGAATCCTTTCTTGTTTAGGTGTGGTACTGTGTCAACTCCCCCTCTCAGTGCTGGGCCCTAGTTAGTTTGGGCCAGTGCAGGTCCTTTGCATGCTGCTCTAGATTCTGTGATTTCATACGTGTGTAAATCCTATGGTATATGGATGATGCTCTTTCCTTGGTGTCGTACACCATCCTTGGTGCTAACAATTCTTTCTTCCTCCTCTCCCTCATAGATCAATGAGTCTCAAGCGGATGGGTTTTCGAAAACCTCAATTTAGAACTGACCGCTTGTCAAGTCTCTTACTCTCTGCTCATTGCCCAGTTGTGGATCTCTGGGAAATGGATTCTCATCTCCTACAAAGAAAAGGTTCTCTGATGAGGCTTGAAGGAGCCACTGGTCGATGGGTACAGCAACATGTCATTCGGAGTCATTTTATCTCTATGTTTCTTTAGCAAAATAAAAGTAAAATGTCTCTCCCTGGGTCTACGGGCTATACAGTCTCAGATTCTTGGCCACTGTAACAGTGTCAGATCTGAGTCCCATCTCAAGAGGTGGTCCTTGAGTCCAATCAAAAAGCGGTTGGTTACTCCAATAACATTTGTGCCATGGTTGCACTGATGAAATTACTTTTTTCTTCTGGTAGTCGAGAGTAACTACTAGAACTGTGAATTCTATTCAGAAGAGGTTAATCTTTTAGCCGGGCAGCAGCTAAACTTCGAATTTGGTGATATAAATGTTGTCAACAATAGGACTTTATCAAGCTGTGGTAAGAAATCAATAAACTTGGCAAGAGCCTGTGATTTGGGAAAGGGGGGGTAGCAGGGGGGCGGAATGTGGTTGTTAGGTGGTTTCTCAAATAGTGTTAGCTGTTAGTTACCCCTCACACCCTCCTTTACCCTGCTCTCTTGCCTTTCCTTATTCTGGCATTTTCTTTATCTCTTGATAACACTACATTCTTTTTTTGTTTTTGTTTTTGTTTTTCTTTTTCCCCTCTTCCCTTTCACTCCACTCTAGTCCAGCTCACTCTGACCCTGCTCACTCCAGCCTAAAGTTTTTTTATTTGTTTCATATTAAAGATGGTTGTGAGCCACCATGTGGTTGCTGGGATTTGAACTCATGACCTCTGGAAGAACAGTCAGTGCTCTTAACCACTGAGCCATCTCACCAGATAACACTACATTCTATTCCCCCTTCCTTGTAAAATCCTTTCTTCTCTACTGTTCCCTTACTAGGTACCTGACTCTGACTCTTCAGGTTGTAACATACATCTCCATAGCTTGAAAACTCACATCTAAACACACAGTACATGAAAACACACAGTATCTAATTTATCTTCTGTGTATGGGTTACCTCACTCAGGATGATTGTCTCTAGTTACATCTATTTACCTGAAATTTGCCCTAATTTCATTTTTTTCACAGCTGAATAATATTCCATTGTATAAATTTCATTATCTGTTGATCCATTTGTGAACATCTAGACTGTTTCCAATTTCTGTTTATCACAAATAGAGCAACAACAAACAGGGATGCCTCTGTAGTAGGATGTAGAAGAGTCACATAGCTGGATCTCGAGGTAAACCTTTCTAAGGAACCACCTCACTGATTTCCAAAGTGGCAGGACCAGTTTTCACTCCCACAAGCAATGGATAAATGTTCTTTACCCATAGCCTTGCCACCATGTTTTGTTACTTGTCTCATTTATCTTGGCCCTTTCTGATTGGGGTAAGATGATTTTTTTTTTTTTGCGGGGGGGGGTGTGTGAAACAGGGTTTCTCTGTATAGCCCTGGTTGTCCTAGAATTCACTCTGTAGACCAGGCTGGCCTCAAACTCAGAAATCCACCTGCCTCTGTCTCCTAAGTGCTGGAATTAAAGGCATGTGCCACCACTGCTGGTGGTAAGATGAAATCTTAAAGTAGTTTTTATTTGCATCTCCTCATGGTGTTGAACATTTCTGTGGGCGTTTCTCAACCATTTCCATTTCTTTAGAAAGGAATTTTCTGATCTATCAACCAAGAAGTACATCTCCTGAATTCAAAATGAATTCCAACCACTCCGCCAACCAAAGACCAAATCAAGTTCTCATTACTGAGTAATCTTTCCAGGGTAATTTCAGCATCCCCTCGGGAACATTTTTTTTTTTTTGAATGACTTATTGATACACACTGTTTTCTTGAGTTCCGTGAGTGCCCTTTTCAGAGCCCACAGAAAAAATTCTAAGACCTATCTTGATATTACTTAAAAGCTTAGTAAACTTTAATTTTAGTTCTTTCTTGTATCAGTAGCCATACACGGAGATATTTCTTTACATGTCATAACTTAACCGTACAGCGTTACTGATCTATTAATTTAACTCTTTGGAAACAAATTAACTTTTTGTATCCCCCGTAGGCACATCGATTCTGAAATTAGTCAATCTGAATATCAGCTTCCTAGTTATTGTATTTCAATCGTTGCTTTAAAAAAAAAAAAAAAAGCAAACTACAACCACCCATTCATCTTGTTCAGAAAGAGGCAGAGGCACTGTCCCAAGTGGACCACTGAAGCCCTCAGGTCAGTCAGTCTCTCTAGCCAGGGAGGGCGGGGCTGCGAGGTGGTGGGCGGGTCCCGCTGGGCTGTGGGCGTGGTTTCACGCCCCGCCCCTGGCGCGCGCCCGCCTCGGGCTCGGCAGCCCAGGCGGGGCCGCGCAGTAAAGCGGAGCGAGGGGGCGGGGCCTCGGCACCTCCTCCATCCCTGGCTGCGGACCGCAGGGATGTTCCCGGCTCAGGAGGAGGCTGACAGGACGGTGTTTGTGGGCAATTTAGAGGCCCGAGTGCGGGAAGAGATTCTTTACGAGCTGTTCCTTCAGGTACCGTCCGCGGGGAAGGCCGGGCGGCGGCTGCGGAGCCCCGGGACCCCGCCCCACCGGAGCTCGGTTCTCCCTTCCCTCGTTTAGGCACGCAAGTGTGCAGCCGGGGATGAGCGGCTCGTACTCCCCTTTCTCTGCAGCCCCGGGTGGGCAACGACCTCCCACCCCCACCCCCCAGCCTGGCAGCCCCAGGCGAGGGCTCCCGGAGCTTCTCCCGGCCCCGGATGTGCTACGGGAACACGAAACAACCCCGTCACTGTCCTCACGGAATAGTAAGCACCCTTCTGTCCAACCTGGAAAATGGCACCTGCGAGAAGGATACTTCTCTTGAAAACCTTTCCCCGGCTGTCACCCTTTCTCCCAAGCCTTTGGATGGGGAGAGCATTTTTTGTTGTAGAATCATACAAGTGATTTCTGAAATGCTAGGCAGTCCGTTCATCATGACTAACTAATGGATTCCCTAGTCATGACACTGTATTTCATATTCGGACCTTCAGGACTTTTCTGAGAACTGGAAAGTCTGGGTCTCACTTGCCAGAGACGGGTGTCTTCAGTCCCTCATCTAATTGGTTAATGACTCAGAATTATAGAGCAAATCGAGAGTGGTGATTAGGGACACTAAAGGAGGAAATCAAAACTGTTTCTCTGGGATTATGCTAATCTGCATAGGAAACAGGTAAATAATATGGAAGGGAAAAAAAAAAAACTGTTGAAAGTGAGAACACGGAGGTCTGCAGTGAGGCCAATATCTGAGTCTCGAACCTAAATATAAAATGGGAGTAATTAGTCGTCTCTGAAATGTAATGTGATTGCCAGAAATAAACTTCGCTTTGCAAACCACCTCCAGCCAGCGCTGTTGGTTGCTGCTGCTAATAGGACTGCTATTATTACTAATAATACGAACTTTTGCTACTAAAATAAAACAAGGCAAGAGTGACTTCTGCTTTCGAAATAAGGGAAAATTCTCAGGGACACAATAACAGAGATTCATTTCTAGAGTGAAGTGTGGGTACCAGTTGTGATTTTTTTTTCTTTCTAATTTTTAAAGGACTTACTTATCTCTAAATTTAAGGAAAGAATCTCTTTGCCATGCATAGATGCTAAAGGGTTGATTCCTAACAAGAAAAAATAAAATCTTTATCTTGTCCATTGCCACTTTACAGTATCCCCTCTGAAAACACCATTATCTGTTTTGTGACCCAATATGATTTGAAATTCACTATTCAGACGGGGAATAATTTCAGCCTCTCCAGAAAGCATTGCTTCTGAACCTCCAGGGGAAGGGAGGTGGGGAGGAAAGGTGGTTTGTGGGATCACAAATGCCCTAAAACCTCAGCTCTCTAGTCAGAAAGTACTAGGTCCAAATCAGTGCACATAGAAGGCAATATACAGTATTCCTTTATTTCTTTTCATGATTTCCTTTTCCCACTTAATTAAAATTTAAGCTTCATTGAACAGGTCAAGCAGCAAGCCTGTGTTTTCCTTTTACCCAGAGAGAATTTGCTAACATAGATTATCATTTGAAAGACTTAACATATTCAAGAGCAAAACCCCCAAACGACTTGACAGCTGCCCTGAAAATGTCTCATTCTGACTTTTAAAGAAGCTTAAGTGATATAATATCACTTTGTTGATATCAGAAAAGGCCGTTGAATTTTACTTTAGAAAATGATATGGCAAAACTGGGAGCATTGCTCCGTGGTCAGTATGAGCTTTGCATTCATAACATTCTAGGCTCAGTCTCCAGAACCCAGGAAATAAGAATTTTGGCATATGTATGTAAGTAAATCTTGTCAGTATATCCTACTGCTAACTTAATGTTAATAGGAGAAAGAAACCTAGAAAGTAGAATAAATCCTTTTACTTTTATTACTATAGTAATGTTATAATTTATTTCAATTTTCTGAATATTCTTTTTATATTCAAATATATATTTTTATATTTTTGTTCTTTTAACCAAGAAGTATTAGACTGGAGACATGGGAAGGGAAGATGGTGGTTGTGGTTTCGAATGTCTTGCGTGTGAAGCTCCAGGACACACCTAGGAGGCTGTCTTCATAGAAGAGGAGCAATGGGGAAGTCATTTTGCTAATGTCATCCTATTCAGAGGGACCATGAGCAAAGCATTCAGAGAAGAGAGACTGGCATGCTAGCTCCAGAACCATTGTATGGATGAAAAACAAGTATTTAGGCAACTCCACCATGAAAAATAACAATCCTAGCTTACGGCTAGAGTCACCTCTGGTTTCCCTGAGCACAGCCTCCAAGCACTCAAAAAAAAGTCATTGATAGAAATCTTGCCTTGGGTGTGGTTAACAGTGTTCTCTAATATTTGGCTTTATTTCTTTGCTTTTTATTACCTATTACAAGTTATTATTGCTACACATTCTGAATATGTACAATTTGCTGTACTTCATTCTGCTTGAATAATTGACCATGGAATAATATTTCTAGTTGTTACTTTTTTTTATTTGTTTATTTTTCTGAATAGTTTACACACTCTACCAGATCTTGAACATATTAAAATAAATTTCCTTTCGGCATATATATGAAGCCGTGTTAATGGACCAAAATACATATTAGGTTCAGTTTCTGTTATAAACACTGTGTAGTATACACAGGCATTCGTGCAGGTGTGCATACCTGTATGCGTGTACATGCATTCATGTTGCATGAATGTGCATGTGTGAGTTCTGGCACATGCTTATGGGGCTCAGAGACTTCTCCCTTTGTTTGAAACAGTTGTTGTTGTTGTTGTTGTTGTTGTTGTGACTGCGGCTGCAGCTGCTGCTGCTGCTATTGCTGCTATTGCTGCTGCTATTGCTGCTGCTGCTGCTGCTGCTGCTGCTGCTGCTGCTGCTGCTGCTGCTGCTGCTGCTGCTGCTGCTGTTGTATACCCCAGGCTAGCTGGTCCTCTGGCTTCTACCAATTGACATTCTGAGGATTCAAACTCAATCCCTCACACCTACCTGGCAGCCCTTTGACCCACTTGAAGCTCAGTGGCCATGAACCAAAGAAAATTGTCGCTGAGAGAGCTGAAGTGTTTTGTTTCTGACATCCTGTAGGACAGTAAGAAGGGCCTCTGTCATCACTGTTAATTTAGTTTTTCAGAGAGCCTCTTGCAGTTTCTTAACAGAGGTGAGCCCATGATATCATGTCACCACCTTTTTGGCCATAACTCAAGCACATGATTTTTTTTTTCACATTCCAAAGTGTTTCTCAGTTAAATACTGCTAATATTTGTGGGGAGGTGGCAGTATTTTAATGTAAGATTCAAATACTCTCTAAATAGATGTGTAAAGCCTAAAATAAGGACAGTCTTTTCTTTTAATATTGGTAGTATAATCTATAAGTTCCTTTCCTATAACTGTCTTTGATAAGCTAGAAATTTTTTCTAAGAAGATCATTATTTGTGGAGCTATTTGTAACTGTTCTTTATTTTAGTCAAGCTTGAATCTTTGATTTGTTTTAGTGTAAAAACAAAATCCTTGGAATTATAAGAAAATAATTCAAGTTTCTTACAGGCTGGGCCGCTAACCAAAGTGACTCTTTGCAAAGACAGAGACGGAAAGCCGAAGTCCTTTGGCTTCGTCTGCTTCAAGCATCCCGAGTCCGTATCCTATGCCATAGCTCTGCTGAATGGAATTCGTTTGTATGGGAGACCAATTAATGTGCAGTATCGGTTTGGTAAGTTCTCTCACCAAGTGATCCTCGGAGAGTCGTTTGCTGATCCTGTTCTCTGGGGGCTTGTGAGTTTTGTTTTCTAAGTAAGTAGAGGATAGTGGTTCTCAACCTCTCTAATGATGAAACGCTTCAATACGGTTCTTCGTGTTCTGAAGAACCCATCATAAAATGGTTTTTGTTGGTACTTCATAACTGTAATCTTGCTACTTTTATGAATCATAATGTAAATATCACATATGCAAGATACCTGATATGCAAACCCTAAAGTGTTTACCAACCACAGGTTGCTATAGGACAATACAATGTGCCTTTATTCTCAAGGTTATTCCTTTTTTCAGAGTATATACCTAATGTTTAATGTATTATTAATTGACAGTGCCTACCGTATTACCAAGCCAAACACATCTCTTCTGTATTAAAACTTTTAAAATTCTTTTTTTTTCAGAATCAACTGTGAAGTACCAAAAAAAAAAAGTTGCTAGCAACTTGAAAATTTACATAAATTATAAACAAGTAGCTCTAGACTTTATGTAGCCACGCTGTTTTACTTTGTTGACACTGCTCAAGTACCTATCATCTGCAGGAAAGTCCTTCCCAATTAGCCCTTCGTGGGAAACCATCTTATGCACATTGCTAGGGCCCCCGAATGACATACGGCACACACATTATGAACCATCATTTGTAACAAGAAGCTCAGAGAATGGTTGCAGGCTTAGCAGACCGATAGAGGTCATCTAATAAGTACCTCTCAGGCATCCTAGGATGGTGCTGACTTAGCAGCAGCAGCAGCAGCATCGGTGGGGCGTGCCTTTCTAAAGTCAACAATAACAAAAACCATGTCTTCTTGCAAAAGGAAAGTGTCTGCCTTTCTCTTTGCCGAACCTCTCTGTCAATTCATAGAATAGGTTTGGGTGTGTTATATTCTGACGCATTTCGTGTAAAGTCGAATTGGCTCTTGTCTGTGATGTTTAGGGAACTCGTATCTTATATTCTAGGAGCAAATGACAACAATGATATGACATTTTTAGTTTACAGCAATATGGAAGAAAACAACATTGTATATCTTAGTCCAATGCCTGCACAATGTTCATATCTGTCCATAACTTTTGGAAGTTCAACTTTTATCTAGTCATTTATAGTCATGTATGAAATATGTAAATATCAATCTAGATACAAATTTTTTGCACTAGTACAGAATGTTGAGTCAATAATTATGTCCTGAAAGAGTAAGATTTTTACATTTGTCTTGGTTTGGTTTTTATGAAATAGCATCTCACTGTGTGCCCCAGGTTAACTTGAAACTCTGGATCCCTTTGCCTCAGTCTCTCAAATGCTCCACTATAGACCAAACCACCAAATTTGGGGTTTTGGATGACTTTATGACTTAATACTATAATTTTCAAACTCCCAAGTAATTATGTCATAAAACATTTTTTTTCAATTTTATTTTCTTTCATTCTGTCTCATTAAAGGGAGTTCTCGCTCTTCTGAACCAGCCAATCAAGGTTTTGAGAGCTGTGCTAAGATGAACTCACACAGCTTCAGGTAACCAAATGCATGTTTGTTTTCTTAATAAAATAGACTTTCATTATCTTAATTTGTTACACATCAACAAGTATATGAAAGCAACAGTGTAAGCACATAATGTTTTAATTAAGCTATAAAGATATCTCTAAAACTAAAGGGACAAAAAACGCTATCCTCTTTTGCTGTCTACAGAAAACTGGTGTTCTCTTGGTGGTCACAAGTCACTTGCTGGGCTGTGTTTGTATCTGAGTCTTTCTTTCCTCAAATCCAACATGATCTGACATATTGGTGTTGTGATGTCAATACTGCATAATTAAATAATTAATGTGATACTATATCATCACATTGTCCTAGAAATAATTGACTATTCACGGGTGTTCTAAGTAGTTCATCTTAAAGGTTCCCAGGGAAGTCTTGTCTTCCACTTCCATATGTAAAGCTGTCCTTAATTTTTCTAAGGAGAAAGTGACACTTGTACCTCGCCATTTTAAGCTGTACTTCTTTCTCTTCTTCTGCGAAGGAACGATGAAATGGCCAGCAGACCTTCCTTCCCCGTGCCGTTTTTCCCAATTACGAGTGCGGCCTTACCTCAAGAGTATTTTTTCTTTCAAAAATTGGTGAGTGTGAAATGCTTTTGATTCAGTATATAGCTTACAAAAGAGTAAGAAGAAAAACACCATTCTTAACCATTCAGTGTTGAAAGAAGAAAATTATCTGACCTGGCATCCGTACAGCATATGCCCTGGCACATGTTCAGACAGGGTCACACACGATTTCAGGGAGTCATCTGTGCTCAATGGTAAAGGGCAGGAGACAGCAATGAAGAAAGGAACCGGGTAAATCTGAGTGCTGAATTCTCATCAAAGCGACCATTTCCAAAGATGCTCTGAGGCATGTCAGTTTTCACTCAGTTTACAACATTCGTCTATGGGCCTGTCTATCACATGTATTTTTGTAGCTCATTTTTAAGCTCCCCACAGTTCCTCTGGAGCCTAAAATTCTTAATCCTGGTATTTGATTTTTTAGACGATTTCCTCACAACTCTGTCTTATTAGTAAAACAATGTAAGTCCTGCGGTCCCGCTCAGCAAAGCCAAGAGTGTAAGTTTGTTAGTGACAATTGTGAGACCATTTCTTATTTATTTTTTATAGCTAGATGTGTACCAGTAAGGAGTTCTTCCCTGACACAATAGAGCCTCTCCAGAAGCAGCTACAGCCCAGAAGCCAAGCTTGCACTGGAAGACTGTCCCGTGGCCCCTATGTCCTCTGGTTAGAATAGCCAGAATTTCAATTAACTTGGTAAAGCACAGGAAGCAACTCTCCAGCTGAAAAGTGACAGCTGTGTCTTTTCCCACCTTGGGAGTTCTCAGCTTCATCTGCACCTATGAAGTTCTAATTTTCATTAACATTTAAAATCCGTTCTTGGATCACACATTGGGAAGGTTTTATGTATGTCTGAAGCAAATGGAACATGGTAGGAGACTTTTTCCCGTTATAAAATTTTATGTACATCTAAATTAAATCAAATAATTTCAATTTTTTGATTTAATGTAGATTTACATAATTTTTAAATGATTTTTTTGAAACTGGGAGTATTTGAAGAGACTCAGCCTAAAAATAAAAACAAAATATCTGTAGATGCACTTCAGCTGTAGAGTGCCTGCCGATCAAAAGCAAGGTCCTGGGGTTCATATTCCAGCTCTGGGGGCAGGGGGTCCTCCTTAATGATTTATATTGGTCATGGGTTCTAAATGAGAATAGATGTTTTGTGTGTGTGTGTGTGTATTGAGATAAATAAGTACACTATTTTGTGTTTATTTTCCTTTTATAGTGTGTCTACAAACTATGTTTTGCATAATATTTCTTTTTTCTTCTTTTTTTACTTATAGATATTTTCTTTATTTACATTTCAAATCTTATTCCCTTTCCTAGTTTCCCCTCCGAAAACCCCCTAGCCCCTCCCCTCTTCCCCTGCTCACTAACCCACCCATTCCCGCTTCCTGGCCCCATCATTCCCCTATACTGGGGCATAGAGCCTTCACAGGACCAAGGGCCTCTCATCCCATTGATGTCCAACTGGGCCATCCTCTGCGACATATTGCATAATATGGCTACTGGACATTGTGAATCAATGCAGTAGTAAAGTACATGGCATCTTTAATCTTTGTGCTTCCTGCTAACCAGACGAAGAGATGACCCTAACCCTGTACAGCCCACTCGCTGTGTTACACCCAGACCAGCTCAGCCATGGCTGCCTGAAAGTGCATGTGAGGTGCTTCAGCATGGTGAGTGTGTGTTCACAAGTGTCTTCTCTTCACAGCCTTGGTACACACACAGTCCAGTGCTGCAGCTGCCTTTCTGTGAGATGCCGGCCCCACTTCCCAACAGTGCGCCTGGGTCAGGCTCCTTAAATCACGCCTCAGGCCCAGAAGCTGGACCCAGCTCCTATGAGTGGACTCATCAGCCACCAAGCGACCCTGACCTGTATCCTAGGAATAAACGGAAGAGGCAAAGGCCAGACAGCGACAGCGACAGTAGCTCAGAAGACAAGAGAAGAAACGAAGATAGCCAAAAGTGCCGCAAGTGTAAAAAGAAGAAAAGATACTAACGAACTGTATCTGCACTGCTCTTAAACCTCTCTAGAAAAACAAAAAAGAGAGAGAATCTGTCGCACCAAATGACCGATTTCTTGTCCAGCTTGTCATTTTTGAAAACGTATGGAAATATGACTCTGTGATTTGCAATTCAGTTTATTATTCATGCTCACGAATGACAAAAGCCTTTAAAGAGTAATATATTGTTTTGCTTTTGTATTTGCAAGATTGCCTTGGGACCATTGTCTCACCGAAGGCTTTCCACCAGTGCAGGTGGGCTGGCCTCAGAGGGGTTGGGGACAGAACTAATGGGAATAATTAAAAACAGTGTGCTCTGGTAACTATGTAGCAAGGATGCTTGAGTTCCCGTTGTAACTGACATTTTCCTTTTTATGTCTAAATATGCTATCTCTGAACATCGCTATCACATAGCCTTGTCTGTAAGCATATGACACTCAGCCTATGACAGGAAAGATAGCTGTCATAGGCTCAGTGTCATGTGCTTAACGGCAAGGCTATGTGATTATTCATGTTTTCTATGATTTTTATTTGATATAATTATCTGTGTAGATCACACTTATTGTTTGTAAGGGCACTCAGTTGATGGTTTCAGTATCTACTCTCTAGTTCTCCCAGCAGGGGTGGAAAGCACATAATGACTGTGTAAATTGCTGTGATGAGCAAGTGTATAAAAGGATGCCGCATATACTTAAAGCCTATTGTCCAAGTTTGTACGTTTAATTCACTTATTTTAGAAGATAAATGTACATCATTTCAAATGAGCGGTGTATGTCAACACTTTTGTTAACTTGACAGCTTACCATGAACTAAAATGATGAAGATGATATATTTATTAAAGCTAATTGAAAGGATAATGCAAACCCATTATGAATTATCTACTCAGTTCAGGAGAGAATAAGGCACATGTTGGTGTGACCTTTGCATGTTGCCCATTCTTTCACACATATTATTTATTTAATGAATAAAAGGATCTTTAACCAACAAAATAACTGGTAAGGAGGATATAAGTGGTGATTATGACAAATACAAGCTTATCGATATAAAGACCTAAATTGTGCTGCATGGAACTTTAACTGGGCTTTTAACATTCTTAAATATTCAAATATGAAAGTGTTGATTTTTTTTTTTCTTTTAAATCCATATTTTGACAATTTGGAATCACGGCCAAGATAAAATTCATTCTTTCATAATTATATAGTAGCACCTTTAAACACATTAACGTCATCTTCTATATTCCTCTAGCTATGAAATTGACCACAGACATAAATTAGGCCATGTGATTAGCAGAGCTGTGTATAAGAATGCATCTTAGCAACTGAGATTAATGTGTGTAAAAAAAAATTAGGTTGAAGTAGGACATGCTCTAAATGTCACAACTGGGAAATGTTCTTGTAACTCCCCCATCAGAGGAAGAAAATTAACTCAGTATCTGCTCTTGACTAGTCAGCCATTCAGCTAAGCAGAATGCTATGAGAGTCTATTTTACTGTGGTGTCCTTTGTTAAAGACTGGGAAACTACCTGTAAGATGCTAAGATTTGCCCCAACCCCAAAATTTTAAGTTGTCTATTTTCCAAGTGCTATAGACTTGGAGGAAGGATTATTAAAATTCTTTGCCTCACATGGTTTTCTTCTCCAATTTTAATCCACCAGTCTCAGAATTGACTTCAAATGGTAGAGGAAGTTAATAATCTAAAAATAAAATTAGTCCCTTTCCATGTTCTCATCTTCAATTTATTTAATTAACTTTTAATATACCACTCAGTGTCATAACAAGGAAAAATGCCACAAAAAGTTAGTGTCAAGCTAACCATCAAATTTGCAGAGAGGAGACACACACCGTGCTGTAGCTTAGATAAAAGAGGCCTATGAAATTTCAGCATTAAATGCAATTTATATGCAATATTTTTGTAAAATTATTTAAAAATGCTGTTACAATTGATTTTTGTTATTGTCTATGGCCTAAAAAATACTGAAAATTGTTACCCATAGTTCATCACTTTTTGGGTTAAAAATATACTCAAATAGAGCCTCAGTTTCTTTACTATATGGCTAAAGATTTCTCTCTTGACAATATTTTCAATATTGTACCTAGATTTTTCACCATATTTGTTAAACATATTCACTTGAGTGTCTCACTAGTAACACAAGCTTTATACTTTCCTTTCTAGCCAAATTCTTCTCAACTATTTCTTCTTTGATCAGTTGCTGACACAAAAGGATAATGCTGACCTGTGAGCTTGCTGAGTAACCTGACAATGGTGACAGGAAAGGTGTATTGGGTGTATGTTCTTGACCCACCTTTGCTTGCCTATGTCCCAGATTAGACAAGCTGCCTTGCTTCTAGCTTTTAGACCTTGTGGGACAGAGGACATAGAGATTGTGGAAACTTACTTGGAAAAAGTAATCAAAAGGAGGACTTATAATGACTCTTCTCTTTCCTTTAATGTGATCAGTTATTTTGACTCAATCATGGACTGGTCTAGAAATAAATCAAATATTGGAGATTCCAATTATGAAGATAGCTAAAAATTTTTATTAGCTAGCATGCCTGGCTCTTACCAATATTACCTGAGAAGTAATGGGTTTTTTTTTGTTGATTCTCAAAGCCACCTTCCCCACAGTGGGAGGCCAGGCCTTGGGTCTGATCATTGTTAATTTGCATACCTGGGACATCCCCACAGACAACCTTAATCCTGTTGCTTTTAACTTTTGACTTTGTATTTCAAGCAGATTGGTTATCTACATACAGTCTCACCTTCAGCAAAGCTCAGATATGGCAGTAATTCATCAATATGAAGAGATGCATTGAGTGCATATTGTGGCTTTGGTCTGAATAGGAAAAAAGTGTGCTATGAGGGCTGGCAGCCAAAGACAGGCCACTGAAGATTCTATGACTCTTATCAACCTAAGACAGAGGCATGTGCCAAGCGGCCATGTTTGTTCATAATAAACACTAAAAGGCTGTGTTTGTGCAAATAAACACAAACATGTTGCATCTGACCTCCAGGATGGGAAAGAGAGAGTATAACAGATTCAGTCCTAAGCCAGGCAAGGCCAACAGCCACCATAATTCCCAGGCAGGACCACGAAGCATAAGTAAATCTAATGCCCCAGTCCAGCTAATTTTTAATTAAAAAAAAGGGAGGAACTGTGCCCTCCCCTCAACCTTGAGTGGGCTGATTCAGACCTTGGTTTTTTTGCCACAGCAGGGTTAGCCCACCTACGGTGGAGTCTTCCAAACAAGGTAAAGTCTATTGTCTGCTACATCTGCAGCTTCCTCCAAGAAGCCATTACCTGCTAAGCAGCCTGAGCTTATTGTCCTGATGAGGACCTGACAAAGCCACAAGATCCTGACAAAGCAATGAGATCCTGGCCTAATGGGAAATGGGTTTCTCTGCTCTTTAAGTTCAGACTCAAAAGTAAATATTGAGCCTTGATCAGAGAACTTTGTCTTGGCTCCTTATTTCTTTTGTCATCCTTCCCATCCATCCCCAGCTTTCTTTTCAGGAACCCAGTAACCAGTGGCCACTGGCAGCTACAATCAGTTATGGCTAATGTTCTCCTACTGAATTGTTTTTAAATTTTTCCCTAGGGAATCTTTCCTCGGAAACTTATTTAGTTCCTACTCTTGCTCTCATTACACTGAAATTTTGTTTATGCCAAACACTTGTCAAAATGACAATAGGCTCTTATATTTTTATGTGAACACACTGAAAAAAGTATAAATGATGCTATGCTCTATTCCATGTCCACTTAAATATGTAAAGCTTAGGCATTCTTCTCAGGAAGGAAATGATTCAGTGAGATGCATAGGCTCTGTTCTGCCATCTTTTTCTACAGTTCCAAGTAGGCAATGCAATCATTTTTAAAACATACATCTATCTATTTATAAATGTGTGTGTGTGTGTGTGTGTGTGTGTGTGTGTGTGTGTGTGTATCTATATCTGTAAAGGATAAGTATTATAGTTGACTAGATGGCTTCACCACCAACTGGAATGAGAATTTGAATCAGAATTAAAATTAAAGCTTAAAGAATAGCCAGCAAGATGGTCCACTGGGTAAATGTGTTTGACACCAAGCCTGAAAACCTGGCCTTGACCCCCAAGCACCCACATAGTAGAAGGAAAGAACAGAATCCTACAAGTTGTCCTATAGTCCCTATGTGATCAGTCACGTATAAAACACACACACACACACACACACACACACACACACAAACACACACTATTGCATGTTTCATTTACCTCTACCAAACATTGTCTTGTATTCATACTCGTTTTCCAGCTATCCCTCCTTGTCTGAAGACTGTAGTTCCTTGAATTTGGGAGTCATACTTTTTGAGTGATGTAGCTTCAGTATCAAAATTAGTGTTGGAAGGACATTTATCCACCGATCACTGACTCTCATGCAGATGACTATTCTCCATAGAAAATAGGGGATGTTGAACACAGTTGAAATGAGGACTAGTGAGGAGCTCGAGAGCTGTCTCAGTTGGCAACGTGTCTGCTGTGTAAGCATGTGAGCCTGTGTTGAGATCAATAGCACCAGGCACAAAGCTGGGAATGGTGGCAAGATTTTGTGATACTAGCCCTGGGAGGTAGAGGACAGAGGTCTTAGGAGCTTCCTGGAAGGCTAATCTTGCCAAATAGATGAGCTCCAAGATGAGAAAGTTAAATCCCTTGTAAAATTAAGAAGTTAATGACTTAACTAGACATTTAACTTTAAAGTCAGCCTCACCCTGGGCAATTATATGAACTAACATACTGTGGTATGTTAACAAGCTTCTCTAAAGGGTAAAAAGGTAGTCAGGCACTCTCCCTTCAAAGTTTCCCATCAAAGCCTGTCCTTTAGGTGCAGTATATCTACAGCATAATGAGGATTTCATCTTTGGTCATGCTCTGTGACACATAGATGGTGATTCTGGAAGAATCTTACAAAAGTGGATGGACTGAGTTCTCATGAAAGCCATCTTTTGGCCCTGGCACAGCAATTGTACTCATGAACTTAGAGAAGCTGTGATGACCTGCACAAGATAAGCACAAGGTTGGCCCTGTCATCATAATTCACAAGGGAGGGAAAGGATGATGACACCACACATCTTTGAGTAACTACTGGCAGTTGTGGTTGCTGGGAAAGAGGGTATCGTTTTTTGTTCAGTGTTCACGGCTAAGCTGCTTTTGATCTAGTAAGTAGTTTCCAAACAAACTCATGCAAGCAACCATAGTTAAACTCAGTCATAGACATAGACACACAGAAACAGATACAAACACATGTATACACACACACACACACACACACACACACACACACACACACACATACACATAATTAATTAAGCTATTTAAAAGCAACATTAAAAAGATTTTTAGTGCTCCAAAAAGCTCAGTGAATTTATAATCAGTGTTTCTTAGAAAAGCACATTATGGTTTACGGATGAATTCTTTTGTATGGGTCTCATTTACTTCCTGAGAACAAGGGATCAAAGTGATTGTCTCCATTATCCTTTGATGTGGTATAAGAGGGGGAAGAAGTGTGTCTGGGTTGGCTGTCCTAGGAGTAGAAGCTGGGCTGGTATCAGACCAATGGAAGCATAGACCAGAGATGAATTTTCATGAAAGTAATGACCTATAAATGCCTCCCTTCTGTGTTTAATGTGCCCATGGGTTGACCTTTGCAGATAACATTTCTAGGAGTCCTTTATTTATGACAAGTGGTACCCACTGCCATTTATACTTATTACAGATATACTTTTCTGACCCCCTCCCCTTATTTATTTATTTTTTTGGCTTTCTGACACTGTTTGCTAATTTAAATGGCTTTTTCAGCTTACCTTTTGGTGTTTTGCTTCATCCTTACAGTAAAATAACGCAAAATACTTAAAATTAGTGCTATTATGGGATGTAAGCTAAAGGATGTATCTTGTTTTAGTCTTCACATTGTTAATTCAAATAACTCATCTACCACATAGTAAACTCTTGTGTTTTCTATACTACTTATTCTGACACATTAAAGATCTGGCTTTATAACAATACTACAATATTACAATATTTTAGTTATTATAGTCATAATATACTGGTCAATTTCATACAACTGTACTTTTTCAAGTTCCTAAAACAAACTTTTAATATTTTACTAAGATTAAACTGTATTTTTCCACTTATTTTATTGGTGTGAAATACTTAAATTTATTAGCCACTTATCATTTTCTTTTTTTTTAAAGATTTATTTATTTATTTATTTATTTATTTATTTATTTATTTATTATATGTAAGTTCACTGTAGTTGTCTTCAGACACACCAGAAGAGGATGTAAGATCTTGTTATGGATGGTTGTGAGCCACCATGTGGTTGCTGGGATTTGAACTCGGGACCTTTGGAAGAGCAGTCGGTGCTCTTAACCGCTGAGCCATCTCACCAGTCCCCACTTATCATTTTCTTAAAAACAGCTTTAAGACATACTTTAAAGTGTCAGTTTTACTTTGAATTCACTTTCCAAGCATTTAAACATAAAAATTACAGTGTGAACATTTTCTACTTTCTGAATACCACAGTTCTACAGTGACTCTGCATAGGGAAGCACTTCTCTAAATGTAGTTTAGACACTACAGAACTGTGAGGTATTTAGGTCATTTTAAAGAACTGTGTGCCAATAATCCTGAAGTAAGACCAATGAAATTTAAAAGGAAAACAAAGGATACAGAGGATCCAAGCATCAGGTGTAAGATGGAATAGCTTCAGAGCCTATAGAAGACTCGGTAACTTACCTTTAAAGTGTGTATGAAAAGGCTGCTCTCCAGTGACAGTGTAAGTAAAACTTTTGCCAATAATGTTAATTTTAAATACATGTTAAAGATTAAAAGGATAGAACAGATGCAATATTAAAGGACTATGAAGAAGCAGAGTTGTTCCTTTTTTTTTTAACTTGCAATCTAGTCTTTCTTATCCCATTTAACAAATTAATTAATTTGATTAATTATTAATTAATTAATTCCCCAGCATTTATTAAAGCATTATCATGGATCTTAAGGGCCAGAAGCTATCCTTGCAAACTGCTTTCATTCTCTTTTCCAATTCTCAAGACAGAGTCAGGACTGACCTGATTCATTGCTCCTCTGTTCTTCCATGCAAGCCCACATAGACAGCTGTAAATGCCACCTGGAGACTACTTGAACATCCTCATCTCCCACCATTTTCCAAGGAACACAAGAGACAGTAACAGAGGCAAGGATGCTTACTAAGCATCTGAACCCCAGTGCTTATGAAAACTCATGTTCTCTGCTGTGTTTGTGTTGGAGGTACCCACTCTGGAACTAGGATTTGGATGTTCCATCTTACATGTGTTGCTTTTATCCTTTCCTTTTCCTTTTAATGTCATTGTTTTAATTTCAGTATTATTGGCACATAATACTTTAAACTAACCTAAACACCTCACAGTTCTGGACTGTCTAACCTATATTAAAGAAGTGCTTCACACTGCAGAGACACACTGTAGAACTGTGGTATTCAGAAACCAGGAAACATCTCCACTAGAATTTGTTTTACAGAGCCTCTCAGGTAATACTAAGAGTTGCTAAAGAGTGTTGAGGTTATATAGCTGTTATGGATTTGATCATGACAATATGTCTTCAGTAAATATTCCATGAAAATTACAGAATATAAAAAATGTAGGAGAGATTACTGAGCTACGTATAAAAGGGTGACCGACCTTTTTCTCTAGGTGGCACAGTATATAGGCAGCAGAAACAAGAACTTGCACTGAGAAATTAGCTGAGGGATGATTTTCCATTCACTTTATAGATGGATGCATTCAGCATCAACAGGAGTTTTTAGGACTTGTATGGGCTGAGAATGCATGTTTACCTCCAGATTTGTGTGATGGCGTCCCATCCCCCAACTTTTTTGCATGGTATCATATTGAGGTAAAGGATGATGAAGGTAGAGCCATCTTTCGTGTCTTTAGTGTCTATATGAAAAGAGAGGGAGCTGTTTTCCCTCCCATCCCTTCACCAAGTGAGGATGCAGGAATACACTCATATACCAAGGAGGAAGCAGGCACTCACTGGATTCCTGGCCTTCCAGCACCACTATCTTAACTTTCCCAGACTTAAAAATTGTGGAAAGAGGGTATTTAATGTTCAATATTATCAAACCATGACAGTTTGTTATAACAGCCTTAGCTGGCTTGGACAAAGCCAAAATAAATTTATAACAGAAATTAGAAGTTGCAGGACACAAACCAATCCCTCCCACATATGGAAAGAACACAAATTGACAAAGATCTTAAAGTCCAGCTACAATGATCCAAGAAATGAAAATTTAAGGGATCTTCTAGATTGCAAACTAAAACTGAAACCATAGGAAATGTTCACACTTCATCTGACACTAAGAGTGTTTCTATTGCCACTATCAGAGAAAGTAGACTATGGATTTGGGTGGATTTCCCCCTAAAATTATTGTCCACAATGCACCAAAATAATTATCACTAAAAGAAAGTATATGATGCAATGACTATAGAAATTGATTTTTGCTTAATAGTTCTTTAGTATATGCATATATTAAAACATCTAAGAACTCATAAAATATAAAGGTTTTGAAAGAAAAAAGACTCAAACGTGCTGTAATAATGCAACAAGAACTTTGGATGTCATGGTAGGCGGTAATTGTGCTACAAAGAAAGCCATGGTTCTTTGGCATGCCCCTCTTGAGGTATAGGATATATTTCTTGCCTATGTGCATTTTCTAATGCTGTAACAAAATATATGAGGCCGAGTGAGTTGAAAGGATTTTTCATTAGCTCACAGTCCTGGAGGTTCAAGAGAACCATATATCAGCTATCTGCTCCACCTGAGTGCTCTAGTGGAGACCTTGCGATAGAAAGTATTGCAATGGCAGGAGAATTTGAGTTCCTGGTCAGTGGGATGGATAAAAAGGATTCAGAAGAATTTCTATTGTCCACTCTATAGGCCATTATCTGGGGAGCTATTCCAACCATGAGATGAATGGACTAATGCTAAAAAAGCATTGATCTACTTGTGAGAGAAGCAGCCCCATGAACTCCCAATAACTCTGCCTCTTAGAAGATCCTATCCCTTCAGTGCCAAGCTTCCCATCTATGAGACTTCAGGGAAAACAAATCACAAGCAGAAAGCAACATGTCTCCTCCCTGTATATGTTGAACCTTCCTCTTACATTATTTTTTCTTGTCTCCTATTAGCCATGTCTCTCACCCCAGGATTTAAAGACAAGTATTTGTGTAGTAGAAGTCATCTGTAACCTCATGTTTTTCCACCGCCCACTCTGTTCCCAGAAATAATGACTCTGACACTTCTTATATAGGAATAAATGCTTAAGTCACTATCTTTGGCTGTACTCACTGAGTAGCTCATATCTTAATTACCTGACCATTTTAATCGAAGTCATGCCACATGGCTGGTTACCTGGTCCTCAATTTCATATGACTGTCTTTTTCTGTGTCTGGGCCCTGGATCTCCTCTGCCTGCCTATTTTCCTAGAATTCTTTCTCTCTACCAAATGTCCCATCGTCTAATCGTGGCTCAGCTCACTGGCCAATCAGCATTTTTTTTAACGGGTGATGATTCCACTCAGTACAAGAGATTATCTCTACATATTCGTATTTTATGTACTTGGAACCTGAGTCATTGAATTCTATTTCCAGTTACCTTACAATTGTTGGTACGACATAAAGTTACATAGAAGTTTCCAAAAGTTCCATGTAAAGCAAGGTTCATGAATAAAGTTATTGGGGCCCTTGTTTCTTTCTGCAACTAACTTTTGACATAATTGACTCTTCAACAAGTGATAAATAAAGTCATGTTTTAAGGGATCCAACCCTAGATTCTAGAAGCTGATCTCTGGGAATGGCTTGCTGATCATTTTATCGTGGAAAAACAGCACTCTTTTTCTCCCTTCAGGAGGTAAGTTGGCTTCCACACTGAGATTTTTCTGGCCATCAGATAAATTTTACCAATAATTGTCTCCTCAGCTAATCAGCCTTTGGAACTTTGGAGTACAACAGTGGAAGTTGTTTGGCTCTCAGACAACTGCTTGACCCTCCTCACAGGCAATTTGCTTCATAGTTGCTGTGATTTGGCTCCGTCACGCACTTTTTGTGCACTTGACTCCTCTATTCAGAAATCAGGTACAGATGCAAAGCAGAAGGGTATTAAGTGCAACTTCTTCTTCTTCTTCTTCTTCTTCTTCTTCTTCTTCTTCTTCTTCTTCTTCTTCTTCTTCTTCTTCTTCTTCTTCTTCTTCTTCTTCTTCTT
>NC_034601.1:67671679-67699352 GCF_900095145.1 Mus pahari
TCCTCCTCCTCCTCCTCCTCCTCCTTCTTCTTCTTCTTCTTCTTCTTCTTCTTCTTCTTCTTCTTCTTCTTCTTCTTTTTAAATCACATCAACAGAGTTGTATTTCTTACAGGGCTGGAGAGATGGCTTAATGGATAAAGGCAGTTGGGTGCAGGAATTCAACCCTCTCTCCCGAAACCAAATAAAAATGGAAGGAGAGAAGAGCCTGATTCCACAAAGTTGTCCTTTGTCCTCCATATACTTTTGAAACATGTGTCCACACACATAAATAAAGTATAATTTTAAATAGATCATACCATACGCAGTATTCTACTGCATACCTACCAGCTGTCAATCTTTCTGAAACACAACTGTTTGCTAAAGTGTTTAGAGCCACTTGGGTGCCTGGCTTTCCTCACAAATACAAGATGAGTAGATAAAAGTGCTAATCCTTAAGAGTTAATCTGAAATTTAAAAATAAAAGAAATCTTACCTCTCATTTAATTTTAAACATAAAATATTCAATTTGTTCATAGGCTATATATGTAAACAGCCACATTGAAAATTCAGTCTAAAAAGTTATATGGGATAATTTACATCAGAGAGACTCTGAGGACTTGCATGCCTTCTCTGCTGTTGAGAGCTTGAAAGATTCTTGCTGAGTTGACCATCTGTGTCTTCTTAACCCCCCCCCCCCATCAACACTCTAGTGATCACAAGCCTAGAAGGTTTTAACCCTCCTTTAACATTTTTCAGGTCACAGAAGATACAGAAAGGCCTATGTACCTCAACATGTCATGAAGACCATTCATTTCCTCACATTTTTTCAAGGAATTGAGACAATCTCTTTGCATTTTTTTTCTCCCAAATCTACTCATGTTTTTCCTAGCTTCTGTCACACTAAGCCCGCCTGGCTTTCTTAAGCTTTCTAACTCTGAAGGTCTAAATGGGATTAGACTAATCAATACTTTCTATGATAATTATAAAAGAATGTAGCTTGTCCTTGGCACCCATACTCGTTCTTTTGGTCAATTTGGAGTGTTTTTGTTTTTGTTGTTGTTGTGGTTTTGTTTGTTTGTTTGTTTTCCCCAAGTAGACCAGATTATTTGGGACTTTAACTCAAAAGGAACACTATATAAACAAGATGTCCCTTTGTCTGACCATATATAATTTTGAATCACATTACAGAAGGGATATGCTCTCTGTTGAGACACTTAGCAGTCTCTCTTCCCAACCTCCCTCACTCATACTAAAAGCTTGTTCATGAGTGTTCACTTGAGGCTGTTGAAATGAGTGTTATTGTGGTATTTCAGTTATTACCAAAGCATCTGCAGGCTTACCTCATCCCACAGTCTCTAGGAAGTATGTAAGCATTCCTGTTCGGCCCATCCTTCACCCCTACAAAATTTATGAACATTCCTGGTTTGTTTGTTTGTTTGTTTGTTTGTTTGTTTTTTTAAAAATCATAGTCACCTACAATCTCTTGCCTTCTTAGGTGATTTCCTTTTCTCCCCATCTATAACTGAAATCAGCATCTCTCCAGAGGACGGTGGCTGCCTTACAGAAGCTCTCTTAAGAGGTAGCTGTCATGGTTTTCCTCTTTGTGCCCCTCAGCCAAAAGGAGGGTAATTGACGCTTTGCTCAATATCAACCCTTCTAGATCTTTCTTATTTTTTCTGTCATTGTGGTATATCACATGCAATGCCTTCTGCTTGCAATGTTCACATACTTTAATATGTTAAACTTTGAGAAAATGCAGGACAAAACATGTATTTCATTATATTACTTCATAATTCTATGGCTAAGAATCTACGCAGTTCCAACATTTACAGATAGTATTGTATTAGAAAGCTTGTGCAAATTACTGCAAGTTCAGATTATATAATAATAATGTGCTTTTCAAAGAGTGAATGGATTCAGAAAGATGATCTCCTTTAGCATTCTGAGAAAATTATTTGAAAGTTTTTCATATTCTCAAAGGAGTTGATATGAGACACGAGGAATACAAAAAAAAACTGTTATTCAGTTTTACTATAACTTTACAATGGGTAACCAACATTTAGGCATCAGTTATGTAACTCAAATCTTGTTTATGCATAATGCACAATGAATCACACTAACAGTGAGTTAGTTATTTGGGGCACAAAGACAAACCGCTGGTGACTATGTGGAGAGAAATTTACTGAACCCAATGTGAATGTTCTTTTATTATCTCAGACAATTTAATTACTCTGCTTTGATATTTTGGGAGTTTTTCTTTTGATCACTCTGATTTTTTAAAATCTGAATGTAAGCTGCAGGATATATTCATTGAAAAATACTAAAAATGTGCATTTCTTTTTGTCAAATTTTCCTGAAATCTGCTTCATCCCTCCTTGTTGGCTCCATTTCTGAATCTATGGGATTCACAAGCTCACTTTGCATCTGTCCATCTGTCTTTTATTACATACTGCTGTGATTCTACCCTCAGACTTCCTGTGGTCCTCTGCACATAAGAAACAACCTGAGTCCTGCAGAAAATGAATGTGCTCTTTCTCACAGTTCCTAATTTCTAGAATCTTACTTTTCTGAAACAGTTCAGTCATGTATGTCCCTTTAATCATACACTGTAATAATCTATCTATGAGAATGCATCCACATCTCTGTATTAACTGAGTTATATGAGTAAACAATGTCATGGAATGTAAATGGAATGTCAATGTACACACTACATCCAGACATGCCTTTTCTTGAATCATTATGCAAAGACCCATGTACTAAAGACTCAGTCCCCAGTTTGGAATACTGAGTAGTGGAAACCTTAAAAGATATGCCTAATGAGAAGCCAACTTCTAGTGACTGACGGCTAACCGTCCAAGTCTCTACTCCAGAAAATTCCTCAAGATGCTACATCTTGTCATAGGCCTAAAACCATGTAGTGAAACCTGTAAAGCTGTGACTGAAAATAAGCATCTTCTATGTATAAGTCCACGGTGCCAGGCATACAATTATAGGAAGTAATAGGATACAATATGATACATCTCTCTAATTCACTGTAGAGAAAGTTGAGTGGAAAAATACAGATGTTCACAGGACAAGCTTGTAAATAGGAAGTATAGGATTGGGTACCTGGATTTCTCTTTGATAAAAATCTTAGCTTTCAGAAGTAACAAAGGGCTGAGGGATGACAGCTTATGTCTTCACTCATCTGAGCTGATGACTTCTCATTTCCTCCATTCTGGCAATCTCTAGATCGCTGTTGCCTTATTCATACAAACAAGATTGTTGAAAGTTTTACTTTCTATTGGTGTCAACATATATTGTCTTAGGAGCTGAGGAACATAAATTACGTACTTTCTTAAAGTAAATAATATCATTCATTCCTTCATAATGTATAAAAACAGATCACAAAAATGTGGTAACAGAAAATACCATGTAAAAGATTAATTTTGTATTCAAGTCCCTTCAAGTAATTCTTACTGACCTCTAAAATTTCCTGCCATTTTTGATATATTTTCCTTGAAAAAAAATCTCCTTAAATACATGTTAGGGATTTTGAGTGAACCTAGAAGAGCAAGGTTCCCCTAACAATGAGCACTGCCCATGGCTTCCCCACATGGCAGCCCATGAATTGCAAGGATATGTACCTGTCCTGTTCCTGAAGCTTACATGGGAGACCTGGAACCTTTGACATAGTAGATTAAATATTAAGTTCCACCACTCCTCTAAAAATAGTGCTAAATACTTCAGACAGGCATGAGAAAATAAGCATCTGGGTTTCAAAATCATATGCATTTGGTCAACTTATTTTTACTCTAAATGTCTGCAAAAATCACCACGTATGAGCTGTTCTAAATGTTCTACATCAATATCCCTCAACATTTTTTTTCCAAAAAAATATATGAAATCTGCATCAGATCCATATGGAATGAAGCTTCCTGGACCAATGAAATTTGTACTATTTTTTACTTAGAGCTGGAAACAATTATGTACTTTAATAATAAAGCAATTACAATTACCCCGTACATCTTGTAAATGCTTGGTAAGGATGAACTTCCCTGACCTTCCCTCGGGACCACAAAGGAATTTTAAAATGTCACATGTATTTCAAGAGCACTTTGCAGTCATAAGTGGATGCATAGAAATAGACCAATGGTCTCTCAATATAAACGCTAAAGAGCAAAGATCTGTCCCGGAGGAGTGAGAAAGCATACAACAGCACAGTTAATTGCATCAAATATTAGCACATGGACGCAGGGTACCTGTGCTCAATTCTCAATAACTTTGTGCCTTTGTTTAGCCCCTGAACCAGATAATGAATCAAATTCTCCAATTCAAGGCACCAGAACAAGGTTGCATTGATGTTCTTCACCCTGTAGAAAATTTAATTAGAAGTGAAATGCACCTCATTCCCTGCAATTACTCATCCATTATCTAACTACTATATTAAGTCAGGGATGGAAAAATCACTCCAGTGTGGAACAACAGTGATTGAATAATCACCTTAGCAAATCCCAAGCCGATACATTTATATCCTAGAGCACATGATGGAGGAGAAGCATGACTACGCTGTCCAAGCATCCAAAAGATCACTCCTCTTACCCTTCAGCTTCCCTTTACAAGGACAAGGTTAATGTTTGACTAATTGGCCTTTTTGCTACTGTGACTTCATAAAATGCCTTGAATGTCTTCATTAGTCTTAACAGTAGGAAAGGAAAGTGAAATCCTTTTTCCATGCACCTGAGAGTAGTAGCATTCTAACCCTGCAGAGTTCAAACAAATGCTAGTAATGAGTATAGATTCCTCACACTGAGCCATTAATCTCAAGCTGATGCTAATTAAAACCCAAGGAAGCCATCCCTTCCTGAAGGGTTAGAGCAAAGCTTAATACTTTGAGAGAACATGACTCCCCATCCTGAGTCCCAGACGCAAATACGTCTTTGGGAAATGGTACCCTAAAAAAAAGTTTGCCTATCTCCCCAGACAATTCTTGTAGAGATCTGTTGTTGTTATTGTCTGTTTGTTATTTGTTTGTTTGTTCCTGCTGGAGTTATCAGATCTGTGAAGAGTAAGGGCCAGCTAACTACAGGTTAAACAGAACCAGATTTCACTCAGCTCATCTTAATTAGATGTGCTGTACTTCGAGGATCTAGTTAAAAGCTCATTGGCAAGGTACTGGGTATGTGTTAGGAATGATTACTAACTCTCCTAACCTTGGCTCTTTTCTCACCATGTTCTTGCTCCAAAACATCTCAGTCACTGCTTGGCAGTCTTATTCTATGCCAGAACCTGACTGTCAGGACTCCACTCCCTAGAGTGTACTCTATTATCTGCATGAATTTGATGTTAGCCATTGAAGGAAGAGGATGAACCTGAGTTTGCATTCAGCTTCAAAAACCTAGAAAATACTTTTCTAGTTTGCCATTCAGACAAGCCACGATCCTATATCCTGCCATAACACCAGGAAGCTGTTGTAAGAAAATAGTCTGACTCACATACCTGTGTATAAATGAATCTGGTAAAGATCTGATCATGGCGGAAAAAAAAAAAACAAAACAGATGGTTTGAATTGCAGTATTTTATAAATTTATAAAACAAATAAGTTGCCAGTTAACAGTATTAGACAAAATAACAAGAAAGCATGTATTTTAAACTTTCTAATCTTAATTATTTCTTCTGTTAAAAAAAAAGAACAATTAACTTCTATGAAATTGATGTTAAATCATTTATTGGAAGATAGCCTTGTTCAAAATTTTCTATGGAGAGATAATTTGCTCTTAAAAAATCGATGTTTTTAGCCAATAATGTGAGAAAAAATATTTGACACTTTCCATGATATTTACAGTCGAGTCATCTAAAAGCTGTGCTCAAAAACTGCATCAATCTGGTTCTGTTGCTGCTGCTGTTATCTATTTTGGGTTTGTTTTTTATAAGAAGAAAAACTTAAAGAAAGTTGGAGGAAAAGAGAGGAAGGGACAGAAGACAAGAGGGAAGAAGGAAGGAAGGGGAGGAAGACAGGAAACAGGAAGAGAAAGAATTAAAAGCTAATGTCTGAAGTTTTAGTAAGTAAAGTTGTGAAGTAAAGTTCCTAGAAAGCCACCAGAGGGCAGTGGTTAGCAGAAACACTAGGGAAATTAAAGACTTCAGAACTTCATATAAAGGAATAGGACAGTGCAGAAGAGAACAAAGGAAAGCTGAAGTATGAGCAAGAGAGAAAAAAAAAATGACCAGCTTGGCTCCAGACTGAGGATTTTGCTGGCAGAAATCAGCACAGGGATGAGCCAAACTTTCTATTTCAAACACATTTTACTGCAGTATCATCTTTGTCATTTGTCCAGAATAATGTTGCAGCCAGCTATACCAGTAAAGGCACTGCTGTGAGTTGTGTGTGTGTGTGTGTGTGTGTGTGTGTGTGTGTGTGTGTAGGGGTGTATGTGTGTGTATGTAGGTGTGGCTGTGTGTAGGGGTGTATGTGTGTGTATGTAGGTGTGGCTGTGTGTAGGGGTGTATGTNTGTGTAGGGGTGTATGTGTGTGTATGTAGGTGTGGCTGTGTGTAGGGGTGTATGTGTGTGTATGTAGGTGTGGCTGTGTGTAGGGGTGTATGTGTAGGGGTGTGTGCGTAATTGTAGGGGTGTTATGTATGTAGGGGTATGTGTGTTTGTGTGCCTGTATGTGTGGGGTTGTATGTGTATGTAGGGGTGTGCATGTGAGGGTGTGTGTCTGTGTGTGTGCATGTGTGTGTGTGTGTGTGTGTGTTTGTATGTGTGTAGGGGTATATGTGTGTGTATGTAGGTGTGGCTGTGTGTAGGGGTGTATGTGTAGGGGTGTGTGTGTGTAATTGTAGGGGTGTGTGTGTATGTAGGGGTATGTGTGTTTGTGTGTCTGTATGTGTAAGGGTGTATGTGTATGTAGGGATGTGTATGTGAGGGTGTGTGTGTGTGTGTGTGTGTGTGTGTGTGTGTGTGTGTGTGTTGTAGGGATGTATGAGCATATGTGTTAAAACTAAAGAAAACTTTGGTTTCCGTGATTGACAAACATTGTGGTAATGCCAATGTATCAGTTGCACTAATTTAATGAAACGGAATTTTAAAAATACACATGATTGTGGAAGCCATTCCTAGACCTCTTGAGGACTCACTGAAATTTTCACAGGACGCATATTAGGGTTCTGAATCAACCTGTATCTTAAGTAGTAGAAGGATCCAACTATCAGAGAGGAGTTTATAGACTAGTCACAAGTATACACACACACTGCAAACATCACAAAAACCTAGCAAGTTCACATCAACAGGTAAAACAGGTCAACTGGTACACCATCTGCTCAAGTAAGAAAAGAATAAACCAAACAGACCCCAAGAGCACAGAAAACACAGCCCCATACACACGCCGACCTTGCTGATCCTCAAAGGGGGATTAGCCACAGAATACTCAGAGTCTGCTGACACCAGAAGCAAGGACAGGGACAACTGCCCATATAATCTCTATCCCGGCTAAGATGATCCCTATTCTAGCTCTAATTATCACATTACATGTTGTGTGCTCTACGAATGACCAAGTGAGCTAGAATTTAGTAGGCATATCTACTAGAACACACCCTTGGGACAAATGAAAAGGTGGTATGTGCGGTCACAGTGCTGTTATGGGGGTGGCGGGTTGAATATGGTGGAGGCTGCTGCCCACCGGTCACTTATGCTGCTTTGGACTGAAGTCGACTAATCTTTATACCTTAATTTGCTTTACCAATCATTTACTAGGCCACTCCACCCCAAAAGACTCTGGCACCTTCTCTGAGCGTGAAATAATCTTGGGAGAGACTGAACAAGTAAAGGTTCTGTCGCAGGATCTTCCCTGTCCATTACATTAGTGCAGAGGAAGTCTCTATGGTTGGACAGGAAAAGGGGAGGCGAAGGTAAGAGTTGCAGAGAGACAGGGAGCATCTCAGAGGTGAGAAAGAAGATGGCTGCAGACCTATACCCTTGTGGCGTTTACCAGGTGGGAGTAGCTATGATTTCACCAGGTTAGAAATACTGGGATAAAGCATTTCACATTATATATTGGTTCGGAAATTATTGTATTGGCATCTTTTACATTGTGATTTTATTGATACATAAATCTGACTGGTTAACTAAAAGCTTAAAGAATTTTAATTCTACTGGTTAATTAAGTGTTGAGATGGCTGGCTGTGGGGTGCGTGGGGATCGTGGTAGTGAGAGGAAATGGGGTGGGGTGGAGGGCACCTGAGATGGACCTGCGGGAGAATTGTGGTCTGGCTTGGTGGTGGGAATATTGGCAGGCCAGCAGGAGCGCGGGAGTGTGGTCTGGCCCTGCAGAGAGTTGGCCGGTTCAGTTTTTAATATTTCCTGCAACAAGGTTCTCTGCCACCAGCCATTCCGGCAAGTGGCAAGGTGAGCTGTCCCTCAAAACTCTGGATGGTAGAGCTGCATGTGAATCACAAAGTGGGGTGATGCCCTGCTTCTAATCATAGATTCTGTATCTCCAGCTCTGAGGAAGACTGTGTCTGTCACTATCATCTATTTGAAGAACTCATCAAAAAGCCCTATGTGGACTGTGGAAAAGAACTAACTCACTACTGGCTTTCTGGGTCCTGCATCCTGCTAGAGGATATCTATGCACCTCTCTGTTTCTCTGTTGAGATTTTGGGGAGACTGAGGGATGTCCCTCTGGCATGCCTCCTCATATAAAACATCCTCTCACTTAATTCCTGGAAACAGTTGGTCTGTTCCTGTCATCTGACCTATTTTCTCCTTTTTCTGACCTAGTTAAGGCTCCTAATGCCCAAACACTCAATGTACCATCATTTTTCATACTCTCAGTTTCTCTTCTGTTTTTCCTTCCATTTTCTGAACCATAATTAATCCATCAAGGTATCTTGAAATTTTCTGCAGTCCCAATTACATGAACACTTCCTATACCAGCTTAAAATCCCAAGCTCAGACATATTAAAAGAATAAAAGTTGTTTGGTTGATTGGTTGAGTTTTTTTGTTTTTTGTTTTGTTTTTTAGTTTTTAATTAGATATTTTCTTTATTTATATTCCAAATGTTTCCCCTTTCCTAATTTCCCCCTCTGAAAACCCTCTATCCCTTCCCTCCCTCTCCCTACCCACCAACCCACCCTGCTTCCTGACCCTGGCATTCACCTATGCTGGGGCATAGAACCTTCAGAGGACCAAGGCCTTTCTCTTCCCATTGATGACAGACTAGGCCATATACTACATATACAACTAGAGCCATGAGTCTTTGGTTGACGATTTAGTCTTAGGGAGCTCTGGAGGTACTGGTTAGTTCAAATCGTTGTTCCTCCTATGGGGTTGCAAACCCCTTCAGCTCCTTGGGTACTTTCTCTAGTTCCTTCATTGGAGACCCTGTGCTCCCTCCAATGGATGGCTGTGAGCATTCACTTCTGTATTTGTCAGGGACTGGCAGAGCCTCTCAGGAGACAGCTATATCAGGCTCCTGTCAGCAAGCTCTTGTTGGCATCTGTAATAGTGTCTGGTTTTGGTAGTTGTCTATGTGATGGATCCCCAGCTGGGACAGTCAATGGATTGTCATTCCTTCAGTCTCTGCTTCACACTTTGCCTCTGTAACTCCTTCCATGGGTACTTTGTTCCCACTTCTAAGAAGGACCAACCAAAGTATCCACACTTTGGTCTTCCTTCTTCTTGAGTTTCATGTGTTTTGCAAATTATATCTTGGATATTGTAAGTTTGGGGTCTAATAAACACTTATCAGTGAGTGTATACCTTGTGTGTTCTTTTGTGATTGGGTTACCTCACTCAGGATGATATCCTCCAGATCCATCCATTTGTCAAAGAATTTCATAAATTCATAGTTTTAATAGCTTCATAGTATTCATTGTATAAATGTAACATACTTTCTGTATCCATTCCTTGGTTGAGGGACATCTGGGTTCTTTCCAGCTTTTGGATATTATGAATAAGGCTGCTATGAACATATTGGAGCATGTGTCCTTATTACACATTGGAGCATCTTCTGGTATTGCGGGATCTTCAGGTAGTACTATGTCCAGTTTTCTGAGTAACTACCAAACTGATTTCCAGAGTGGTTGTACCAGTTTGTAATCCCACCAGCAATAGAAGAGTGTTTTCTTCCTTCATATCCTGACCAGCATCTGCTGTCATCTGAGCTTTTGATCTTAGCCATTCTAATTGGTGTGAAGTGGAATCTCAGGATTGTTTTGATTTGCATTTCCCTGATGACTAAAGACGTTGACTTTTTTTTTGGGGGGGGGAGGGTGTTTTCAGCCATTAAGTATCCCTCACTTGAGAATTCTCTGTTTAGCTCTGTACCCCATTTTTAATAAGGTTATTTGGGTTTCTGGAAACTAACTTCTTGAATTCTTTGTATATATTAGATATTAGCCCTCTGTCGGATTTAGGATTGGTTTTAAAGATCTTTTCCCAATCTGTTAGTTGCCTTTCTGTGTTATTTACAGTGTCCTTTGCCTTACAGAAGCTTTGCGATTTTATTAAATCCCATTTGTTAATTCTTGATCTTATAGTACAAGCTATTGGTGTTCTGTTCAGGAATTTTTACCCTGTGCCCATATCTTCGAGGCTATTCCCTGATTTCTCCTCTATAAGTTCCAGTGTCTCTGGTTTTATTTGGAGGTCTTTGATACACATAAACTTGAGCTTTGTACAAGGATATAAGAATGGATCAGTTCGCATTCTTCTACATGATAACCACCAGTTGAGCCAGCACCAGTTGTTGAAAGTGCTCTTTTGTCCACTGGATGGTTTCAGCTCCCTTGTCAAAAATCAAGTGACCATAGGTATGTGGATCCATTTCTGGGTATGCAATTCTATTCCATTGATCTACTTGTCTGTCGCTGTACCAGTACCATGCAGTTTTTAATCACAATTGCACAATTGTAGTAAAGCTTGAGGTCAGGCATGGTGATTCCACCAGAGGTTCTTTTATTGTTGAGAATAGTTTTTGGTATCCTAGGTTTTTTATTATTCCAGATGTATTTGCAAATTGCCCTTTCTAACTCTGTGAAGAATTGAGTTGGAATTTTGACTGGGATTGCATTGAATCTGTAGATTTCTTTTGGCAAGATAGCCATTTTTACTATATTAATCCTGCCAATCCATGATCATGGGAGAATTTTCTGTCTTGAGATCTTCTTCGATTTCTTTCTTCGGAGACATGCAGTTGTTATCATACAGACCTTTCATTTGCTTAGTTAGAGTCATACCAAGGTATTTTATATTATTTGTGACTATTGTTAAGGGTGTTGTTTCCCTAATTTCTTTCTCAGCCTGTTTATCCTTTGTGTAGAGAAAGGGCACTGATTTTTTTTTAGTTAATTTTATATCCAGCTACTTCACTGAAGTTTATCAGGTTTAGGAGTTCTCTGGTGGAGTTTTTGGGGTCACTTATGTTCATTATCATATCATCTGCAAATAGTGATATTTTGAATTCTTCCTTTCCAATTTGTATCCCTTTGATTTCCTTTTGTTGTCTAATTGCTCTGGCTAGGACTTCAAATACTATATTGAATAGGTAGGGAGAGTGTGGGCAGCATTGCCTAGTCTCTAACTTTAGTGGCATTCCTTCAAGTTTCTCTCCAATTAGTTTGATGTTGGCTACTGGTTTGCTGTTTATTGCATTTATTATGTTTAGGTGTGGGCCTTGAATTCCTGATCTTTCCAACACTTTTATCATGAAAAGGTGTTTTATCATCCACAGGTGTTGGATTTTATCACATGCTTTCTCAGCATCTAATGAGATGATCATGTGGTTTTTGTTTTTCCTTTGAGTTTATTTATATAGTGGATTACCCTGATGGCATCCCTGGGATGAAGCCTACTTGATCATGATGGATGATCATTTTGACGTGTTCTTGTACTGGGTTTGTAAGAATTTTATTGAGTAGTTTTGCATAAATATTCATAAGGGAAATAGGTCTGAAATTCTCTTTGTTGGGTCTTAGATATCAGAGTAATTGAGGCTTCATAGAGTGAATTGTATAGAGTACCTTCTGTTTCTATTTTGTGGAATAGTTTGAAGAGTATTGGTATTAGAACTTCTTTGAAGGTCTGATAGAACTCTGCATTAAACCCATCTGGTACTGGGCTTTTTTTGGTTGGGAGACTATTAACGACTGTTTCTATTTCTTTAGGGGATATGGGACTGTTTAGATAGTTAATCTGATCCAGATTTAACTTTGGTATCTGGTATCTGCCTAGAAAATTGTCCATTTCATCCAGGTTTTCCAGTTTTGTTGAGTATAGTTTTGTAGGATCTAATGATTTTTTGGATTTCCTCAGATTTGGTTGTTATGTCTTCCTTTTCATTTATGATTTTGTTATAGAATACTGTCCCTGTGCCCTCTAGTTAGTCTGGCTAAAGGTTTATCTATCTTGTGGATTTTCTCAAAGAAGCAGCTCCTGGTTTAGTTGATTGTTTTACAGTTCCTTTTGTCTCCACTTTGTTGATTTCAACCCTGAGTTTGATTATTTCCTGCCATCTACTCCTCTTGGGTGAATTTGCTTCCTTTTTTGTTTGTTTGTTTGTTTGTTTGTTTGTTTTTTGAAACAGGGTTTCTCTGTATAGCTCTGGCTGTCCTGGAACTCACTTTGTAGACCAGGCTGACCTCGAACTCAGAAATCCACCTGCCCCTGCCTCCTGAGTGCTGGGATTAAAGGTGTGTGCCACCACGCCCGGCAATTTGCTTCCTTTTGTTCCAGAGATTTTAGGTGTGATATCAAGCTGCTAGTGTATGCTCTCTCTAGTTTCTTTTGGGGGGCACTCAGAGCTATGAGTTTTCCTCTTAGGACTGCTTTCATTGTGTCCCATAAGTTTGGGTATGTTGTGGCTTCATTTTCATTAAACGGTAAAAAGTTTTTAATCTCTTTCTTTATTTCTTTCTTGACCAAGTTATCATTGTGTAGAGTGTTGTTCAGCTTCTCTGTATGTGCGCATTATATTATTTATGTTGTTATTGAAGATCAGACTTAGTCCATAGGATGCATGGGATTATCTCTATTTTTGTATCTGTTGAGGCCTGTTTTGTGACCAATTATATGGTCATTTTTGGAGAAGGTATCATGAGGTGCTGAGAAGAAGGTATATCCTTTTGTTATAAGATAAAATGTTCTATAGATATCTTTTAAATCCATTTGTTTCATAACTTCGGTTATTTTCACTTTGTCTCCCATGTCTTCTGTTTCCATGATCTGTCTATTGATGAAAGTGGGGTGTTGAAGTCTCCCACTATTATTGTGTGTGTTTCAGTGTGTGTTTTGAGCTTTACTAAAGTTTCTTTAATGAATGTGGATGCCATTGCATTTGGAACATAGATATTCAGGATTGCGAGTTCATCTTGGAAGATTTTGCCTTTGTCTTTTTTGAGAACTTTAGGTTGAAAGTCGATTTTACTCGATATTAGTATAGCTACTCCAGCTTTTTTCTTGGGACCATTTGCTTGGAAAATTGTTTGCCAGCCTTTCACTCCGAGGTAGTGTCTGTCTTTGTCCCTAAGGTGGATTTCCTGTATGCAGCAAAAATGTTGGGTCCTGTTTATGTAACCAGTCTGTTATTCTATGTCTTTTTATTGGGTAATTGAGTTCATTGATATTAAGGAACAGTAATTGTTGCTTCCTGTTGTAACTGTTGCTTCCTGTTATTTTTGTTGCTAGAGTTGAGATTCTGTTCATGTTTCTATCTTCTTTTAGGTTTGTTGAAAGATTACTTTCTTGCTTTTACTAGGGTATAGTTTTCCTCCTTGTGTTGGAGTTTTCCTTTTATTATCCTTTGAAGGACTGGATTCATGGAAAGATATTGTGTAAATTTGTTTTTGGCATGGAATATCTTGGTTTCTCCATCTATGGTAATTGAGAGTTTTGCTGCATATTGTAGCCTGGGATTTGTATTCTCTTATGGTCTGTATGACATCGCTCCAGGATCTTCTGGCTTTCATAGTTTTTGGTGAGAAGTCTGGTGTAATCCCAATAGGTCTGTCTTTATATGTTACTTGACCTTTTTCCCTTACTGATTTTAATATTCTTTCTTTGTTTAGTGCATTTGGTGTTTTGATTACTATGTGACAGGAATTTCTTTTTTGGTTCAAACTATTTGCACTTCTGTAGCCTTCTTGTATATTTATGGTCATCCCTTTCTTTAGGTTAGGGACGTTTTCTTCTAAATTTTGTTGAAGATATTTACTGGCCCTTTAAGTAGAAAATCTTCATTCTCATCTATACCTTTTAGGAATAGGTTTGGTCTTCTCATTGTGTCCTGGATTTTCTCGATGTTTTGAGTTAGGATCTTTTTGCATTTTGCATTTTCTTTGATTGTTGTGCCCATATTCCCTATGGAATCTTCTGCACCTGAGATTCTCTATTCTACCTCTTGTATTCTGTTGGTGATGCTTGCATCTATGGCTTCTGATGTCTTTCCTTGGTTTTCTATCTCCAGAGTTGTCTCCCTTTGTGATTTATTTATTGTTTCTATTTCCAGATTTATATCCTGGATGATTTTACTCAATTCCTTCACCCGTTTGGTTGAATTTTCCTGTAATTCTTTAAGGGGATTTTGTGTTTCCTCTTTAAGGACTTCTACCTGTTTAGCTCTGTTCTCCTGTAATTCTTTAAGGGATTGTTGTGTTTCCTCTTTAAGTGTGTCTACCTATTTAGCTGTGTTCTCCTGTATTTCTTTAAGGGAGTTGTTAATGTATTTTGTAAAATCCTCTGCCAGTTTCATGAGATATGATTTTAAATCCGAATCTTTCTTTTCTGGTGTACTGGGATATCCTGGACTCACTGTGGTGAGAGTACTGGGTTCTGTGGATGCCAAATAGTCTTGGTTTCTGTTGGTACGATCCTTGCGTTTGCCTCTCGCCATCTGGTAATCTCTTGCTGTCTCTGGCTGGAGCTTTTTCCTCCTGTGAGTCTGTGAGCCTGTGTCAGCACCCCTGGGAGACCAGCTCTCTCCTGCCAAGACCAGTGCACAAAGGACTGAGGATCAGCTCCACCTACTGAGTTCAGATGTAGGAGCCTGGCCCAGCTGCTCTGCTGCTTCTGAGGCCTGTGTGCTTCTAAGTGGACCTTCCTTAGAGAGTCACTGGAGAGAAAGAAAGAAAAAGAAAAAAAAAAAAAAACTTTGTGCATTTTCAGGGATGGCCCCAGATTTTCTTCTGTCTTCACCTGAGTGAAGGTGATAGTCCATTTCTTTCAGTTTCTTAGAAAAGACCACTGTGTTTTGCAGGGGAATAAGTAGGCAGAGAACAGAGAAGATTCCTAGATGCACTTCTGAGGTGGCAGCGATTAGATTTTCAGGAAAAGGCAAAGGCAAAGAAGAAGTGTATATCCAAACTGTATCCCCAGTTCTTGACCATGACTGAATGGCAATGCTTACAGTTAATGATAGAAAAGTCTCTAAGACCAGCACCCATCTGTCTTAGTCAGGGTTTCTATTCCTGCACAAAACATCATGACCGAGAAGCAAGTTGGGGAGAAAAGGGTTACACTTACCACATTGTTGTTCTTCACCACAAGAAGTCAGGATGGGAACTCACACAGGGTAGGCAACCTGGAGGCAGTTGCTGATGCAGAGGCCATGTAGTAATGCTGCTTCCCTAGGCTTGCTCATCTTGTTGTCTTCTAGAACACATGATTCCATGCCCAGGGATGGCACCGAGGACAACAGGTTGGATCCTCCCTCATTGACCTGTAATTGAGAAAATCCCTTACAGCTGGATCTCATGAGGCATTTCCTCAAGGGAGACTCTTTTCTCTGTGGTAGCTCCAGCTTATGTCAAGTAGACACACAAAGCCAGTCAGTACAGCATCTAACCTGGGCCTTTGATAGGACTGGTGAAAATTAGAAGCATATGTAACACACATCTAGGCATGATGGTGGCCCAAATTCACAAGCCCTGATCCACTAACAATCTTCTTGTTCTCTTCAGTCTTTATTTTGAGGTTCTCAGTTGAATGTGATATGATAATAATTCAATGACATTAAACTGGCAGCTTTTAAAGAGGTGATAGATTACATATGGATTCATAAATAAGATGCTACATAATCAGAATAGTAAGTAAAGAAGATGAGCATGGTAAATAGAAAACTTTCATTTAAGATAATTAAGAATGTATATTTTTTTTTCAGAGAAAGTTGAATGGTAATTCAAATACTACTACAAAATCCACAACTTTTAAAATTAAATTATTACTTTTCTTATATCTTTGTTTATCTCTAAGATATGCATAGACCAATTATGAGTCTGGAGGAACATCTCTATGGGTTTCTCTTCTGTTGTTAAACAAGTGGAAAGAATTTTAACCTCAGGACAATCAGGCTGGAGAGACGGCAGTGGAGGGCTGTCCCTTGCAGTCTTAACACTTAACAGCACCCCTGCCTCTACCCCTTTACACTCATATGGCAGGATCTCTTTTCATACTCTCATAGTGAACAAAAAAAATCTGTGTTCACATACTGTCAAGTGTCCACTTGGACAAAAGTCAAATCCACTCTGACTGCCACACTGCATCAGTGTATAATATCAGATTTCAGCAATTTGATAATTAATACTATAAGTATGTTTTTGTTAATACTATTTATCAGCTTAAGCTCATCCTTTTAGCCCATTGAATTTTTTAATCCCACTCATTACTCATAGTGTAATTGAAACGTACATGTAACAAAATTTTTTTATAAGTAAAGTTTATTGTTTCCTATTTTCTTTAAACCAAGCACTATCTTGTGTGACAGTGATCTCTAAAATAACAAAAGACCCAGTCTTCTAGTTTAAACAAACTTTTATAGAAGATACAAAGAGAAAGGGACAAATTCAAAACTGTAGTAAATTATTCTGCATATTTTACACTTAAAAAACAGTTAAATAATCCGATATTTTTATCAACTGAACTACATAAATGCCCACTTTTATGATTTACATGTATTTATATGCATTTTCATACTATCACACACATAAAGAGGACATTTAATACTTCCCAAACTAAGCTGTAACAGGCTATAGACCTATTTTTAGATCTTTTTTTTACTGCAATGACAGCCATTCTCTTTCCTTTATAATCTCCATGGTCTCCACTTTTTCATATTACAATGGCAGAGTTCAGAGGTTATATAAGAAACCTCATAAGAAACCTCAACAGAAATGGATTTCATGATCCTTGTGTTCAAAGGCAACACCATGGTCACTAGGAATACAATAATCTAGTTCCATTAACAACAGAACCCTAAACCTATGTGTGGTCCCTTGGAACTTGCCAGCGAGTCACCAGGAAAAGCAGAGGGGGGAATGTTCTGGTTAGACAGTTAATTCCATATATAGAAAAGGGAACTACCACACAAGAGACTTACCTTCTAAGGTGAGGTCTAGATGTGAGAAGGCTTCCAGGGAATCTCTTACACCCTAGAATGAGAGCTAGCTGTTATTTAATGTTTCCAGCAGATGGAGCCAAGGTAACATCGTGCTTTTCAAAGACTCCTTTAGGCTGTGGCAAGAGGAAGGTTCATTCCCCTGACCTGTCATTCTTGACTTTAGAAACCTAACTCTGACTATCCCACTGCTGTCACTCTCTGACCAGACTCTGGACTGCGTTCTGAATCTATGAATAATTACCAGTTTTATTTCTGTTGATGGTAGATTATATTACAGGTTTTATAAAACTTTAACTGCACTAGGCTATAAATAAATGCTGTGAGCATAATTTCACAATAATAAGCAACCACATCTCATATATTTTAAAATCAAGGGTGATATTTGAAATGTGTGCTGTGTTTTAATTTTTACTAAGCACACGTTTTAGTCCTAGGATTAGCCTTAAGTATGGAACAAGAGCACTCCCTACATCTTGTTTGATCTATGGCAAGGAGTCTCAATTAAAAATTACAAAGCTTTGGATAAAAGCATTATGTTTATAGACAATAATAGAGACAATGGACAAATGGTTCTCAACCTGTGGGTCATGACCCATTTGGAGGTCCCATATCTGATACCCTGCACATCAGATATTTACATTAAATTTCCTAGCAGTAGCAAAATTACAGTTATGAAGTAGCAACAAAATAGTTTTATCATTGAGGGTTACCACAACATAAGAAACTATGTTAATGTGTTGCAGTGAAAGATGCACAACGTGAGGACTCCCCCATGTTCTGACTCAGGAGAGGCGACACTGCAAATCACTCACAAGAAATGGTCTTGATGCAAACTGCAAGAGGTTTATTCGGGGGGGGGGGGGAAACAGTGCATTGGAGCCAGCCGACTCTTATCCCATGCAGGGGTAGAGGAGTCCACAAGGAGCTCAAGGGGTAAGGGGTTTATAAAGACACAAAAACCGCAAACACCTGGCATTGGGCTATAGAAAGGCAAAAACTGAAAACACCTGGCATCCTGGAACAATGGGGCTATTTTGGATACAGGTCTAGGGGCTTAAATAATTAAACTCTCTCTCAAGATCTTTAAGCAGCATCAGGAACAGTGAAAAACACTGTGATAGATGCTGTATACAGAAGTCTCCAGTGCAAACATTTGATCCAGTGTGCTCTGCCACAGTGTTTTCAGGTTTTCTTTCTAAATCTTCCTCAGTGTGAGTATAGAAATCAGAGGATAACATTCTGAGAGTCAGTTCTCTCTTTACATCTTGTCTGGAGGCATGTTCTCTTGTTTTGTTACTGCCTTCTGCAAACTCTAGACTCACTGACTCTTACATTTCCTGCTGATTTTTCTGTCTCTACCTTCCATCTCACAGTAGAAGTGCTAGGATTACATGGAATCAAAATATTGGACTCAGGTAGTCAGGCTTGAGTGGTGTACTGGCTAGTTTTGTGTCAACTTGACACAGCTGGAGTTATCACAGAGAAAGGAGCTTTAGTTGGGGAAATGCCTCCATGAGATCCAGCTGTGGGGCATTTTCTCAATTAGTGATCAAGGGGGAGAGACCCCTTATGGGTAGGACCATCTCTGGGTTGGTAGTCGTGGATTCTATATGAGAGCAGGCTGAGCAAGCCAGGGGAAGCAAGCCAGCATAGAACATCCCTCCATGGCTTCTTCATCAGCTCCTGCTTTCTGACCTGTTTGAGTTCCAGTCCTGCATCCTTTGGTGATCAACAGCAGTATGGAAATGTAAGCCGAATAAACCCTTTCCTCCCCAACTTGCCTCTTGGTCATGATGTTTTGTGCAGGAATAGAAACCCTGACTAAGACAAGTGGCAATTGTTTTCACCTGCTAAGCCATCGTCTTGTGTTCCACACTTTAATTTCTTTTATGAAGACTACTATACCTGTGCTACATTGAGGTCACATGAAAAAATAAAAAGAAGCCTTAGCAATTTGATTTTAATTGCATTGCAATGGTCACCATTCTTCTAAAGTCAATAATGATATTTAAAATAATCTTATGTTGAATATGTATCTTCCAAATCAATAAGGTAATTAAAAAATGGCAAAAATAAATCTTCAAGACTATGAAATAATACTATAAAACAAGCAAAAATACACAAAATTACAGACTTCCAAAGAATGAAGTATATTTTAATGTGATAATCAATAAAGAATAAAAAGTATTCTGTATTGTAATGGCCAAAATTCAAATACACATATCATGATAATTTATGTATAAAAAGGTACAGTATGCTAAATATTGTTGCATGGGCTAATGTTTAGTAAGCAATTATCTGATGAAAGAACAATTTGGAAAAGAATAGATATATATATTTAAATACAAAACAATTGTAATTCCAGGAACTCTACTCGACCAGTGGCAAAGGGTCCTTCCTGTCTGGACCAGTGCCCTGAAATACAGGTCCCAAAGTAGAGGGATGGGGTTTTCAACCCACCTTCAAAATTTCTGACCAAAAACTGTTCACATCAAAAAGAACTACAGGGACAAAACTGGAGAAGAAACTGAAGTAAAGGCTGTCCAGTAACAGGCCCAACTTGAGATCCATCTTATGGAGGAGGGGGCACCAAGGCCTGACACTATTTCTGATGCTATGTTGTATTTTCAGACAAGAGACTGGCATGGCTGTCCTCTGAGGAGCCCTACCAGCAGCTGACTGAGACTGATGCAGATACCTACACCCAACCACTGGACTAACCTCTGGAACCGCTGTGGTTGAATTAGGGCAACGATAGAAGCAGAAGAGGAGAGAGACCCCAAAAGACCAGCAGTCTTCACTAGTCTGGAACCCCCAGAGACTGAGCCACCAACTAGGAAGCTCGCATCGGCTGATATGAGCCTCCATCCCTACTCCCTACCCTGCCACATACATAGCAGAGAACTGCATTGTCTGGCCTCAGTGACAGAGGATGCACCTAATCCTTGAGAAATTTGAGGCCCCATGGAAGGGGGATGAAGTGAGCACCCTCTCAGAGGCAAGGGGGAGGAGGACTTGGTTTTGGAAATGAGAGCGGATGGGGGCCAGGCAACAGCTGGAATGTAAATAAATAAAATACATAATAAAAATAGTACAACATATCAAAGTAAAATAAAGAAAAGGAAAAAAAAGAAAAAAAAAAGAAAAATAGAAAGAAAAAACCAACATATCAAAGTAAAATAAAAGAAAAAGAGGAAAAAAAACAGAAAAACAGAAAGAAATAAAAAACCACATTCACTCAAAAACAAAACTCATTCAAACACCATATTGGAAATGATAATATCAGAGTTAAGACCAGTAAGACAAAAAAAATTGCCTATTGCCTAAACAAATGAAAATGTACAAAAGGTATTCAAAAATACCATTGAGTTCATGTTGTGTTAGCTATCTGCTGCTGAGCAAGGGGCCTACTTATAAGTGTACTTAATATATACTGGGTGAGACTCCATTGGAGAGAAGTTGTTTCCTTTTAGTGAAGTGGATGTCATTTGGAAATGGAATAGGAGATCAGGTCCACCTTCCCTTGTCAGTTCTGGGGCCCCATGTGGCTTGGGACTGTGAAAGTCTTATGTATGCTGCTACGGTCTCTGTGAGTTTCTGCTTGTACCTGTCCTGTTGTGTCTGGAACACACTGTTTCCCTGTGTCCTCCATCCCCTCTGGCTCTTATAGTCTCAGCCTCTTCTTCCTCATAATCCTCTGAGCCCAGAATGGGAAGGCTTGAAGAGGACATCCCATTTAGGACTGATTATTTGAAAATGTTCCATTCTCTGTATGTAAGCCAGCCATACGTTTCTGTGTTAGTGCAGTTCTTGGCCATCAAAGTAGTGTCCAGTGTGGTTTCATCTCCTTGAGTGGATCTGAATTCCAATTATAAAGTGGTTGCTTACTCTCATAACTTTGGTACCACTATCACAAAGGTATGAGCATACATTGCTGGCAGGTCACCATTATAGACTGAACATTTTGTCACTGGGTTGGTATTTAGCTTTTTCCACTGGTAGCAAACATGGTGCCTTTCAATACCATAAATATTAGTAGGGGTGAAGGTTCTAGTCACTAGTTCAACTTCTCCATGTTCAATGAGATATATGTGTTTTCATAAGCAATCGGGCCTTACCATCAGTGTGTAGAATGCAATCAATAGTCCTGGCAGTAGCCGAAAATGATTGGGAGTTTCCATGGAATCTCATTGGCCAATGACTCAACTATTTGTAACTTGTTCTTGGCTCTGGATATTTTACTTGTCAAAAATATCTAGTTGGGGCGTATCCTCCCCTGTTATTTAGTGGCTCTATTTATAGTTATTTCCTATATCTGCATATTTTAAGAAGCTTCTACAGTGGGTTTCTATGTGACTCTCCATACAGACTTTAGTGTTAGCTGTCCCTCACCATTTTCCTTTCCTTAACCATCTTTCCCATACCCCATCTTCCTGTTCTAGTCTCCACCCTATCTCTCTATATATTCTATTTCTCCATCCTTAGGAAATTATTCCACCCTCACCTCCTAGTCATTTACTCTATACCTGACCCCTGAGGTTATATGGATGGTAACATGCCTACTGAAGGCTTAAAGCTAACATCTGAATATAAGACCAAATATGCAATATTTGATTTTCTCACTCTGGCATTAGAACTTCACTCCCTCCATGATAACCTGTCTTGGGCCTGAAGCCATCACACCATTATGATTATCCAGCAAGCAAAAAATAAAATAAAATAAAAATAACAAGGTTAGCTGAAATAAATACTCATCAAATAAATAAATAAATAAATAAATAATTCTGGGAATAATTTAGGATTACATACATACTTTGGATAATGTTATGAAGATTTAGCCTGAATTACTGTTTAAACTGCCTGAATTAGTAACACTTAGTGATGTATTTCAAAGAAATAAGAGCAGCAACATTTACCTCATGTAGATTCTTGAAGTCAAAAATGTACAAATAATAAAATGTTAAAGAATCAATGTTTCATTACTAATCAAGCAAAGTTATATTAGCAAAATGCAGTGTTAGTTATTTTTAAATGATAATTACGTAGATACATATTAAAAGCAAAAGCCATATGAAATATTAAAAAGCTAAAAATATAATCTGGAAAAATTATAATAAAATTTAAAAACAGAGCTCATAGAAAGAACTTAAGAATTGGAAATCACAGCGTTCTCATAATAGACCAAAGTTAGGGATGGAATATAGATTTTTTTTTCTTTTCTTTGCTATTCATTCTAATTGTTCAATTACTAAAACTAGGAGCTAATGCAGTCAGGTGATTTTCATAATCTATTCATGTTTATTATGATTTCACATTTAAACTTACATGTATTTGACCACATAAAGTGAAAGTAATATAACCTTCAATATATCATTTCATAAATAGAACTTCAAGGTGTTAAATAATGTTTTGAGAGTTTTCTTTCTTTTGTTCAAATTTATAAAGAAGAATTTTTTTCTGAGTAATTCTTAAATTAACTTACAATTAATAACCATTTTAAGGAGAAACAAGCCGCTATTTTATTTTAATAGGAATCTATTTCAATTAAAGTTCAGCAGTCTTATTGGTAGTCTTTGAAGAATCTAAAGTGCCCTCTGATCCCATTTTCCTCATTAATGAACCCTTTTAAAATTCAAATAAAACTATTTCTTGTATTGTTCATCCTTTCCCCACAAATTCATCGCAGTTAATGCTAATGGGAAGATAATGGCCATATTCTTATGTTACAACCACCTTAATACATACAAACTGACCTCAGTTCAGAGTGCTAATATTGGCCAAGGAGGGGGCAGGCCTCGTGTACATGTTGGGGCATTTCAGATTCAAACCATAACTTCAACTTTTTTCCTAGCTGGCTGTGGTTCACGTATCAAAACAACCTGTCCAGTGAACCACCCTCAGCTAATCTGATGCCTACCTTGATAGATTATTTTCTTGTACTGTTTTCTAATTATGTTTTTTAGTCTGTCATGCATCACACTCCTACTCTAACTTACTGTTTTATTTCCTGCGTGTGCGTTTTCTGTATTCCTGGTTGCCAGGAGAAGGCCACACGCAGAAGGCCAAATATTGCTCGTTAAATGCATTAGAAAGCAGTAGCCTGGAAAACTGCAGGATAAATCGGAGTGAGTTCTTTGGATTTTTTTCTTAAATACTGCATGTGCAACTTTAAGTCACAACAAAAACAATCTCAAGCCATGGTTCCCTTTATTTGTGATTTGCAAAAGTATAGACATCTGAGACAAAGGGAAGGGTTTGGAATTGACACCATGAAAAAGCAAGCACAAATAATCCTTAGTCAAAAAACAAACAAACAAACAAACAGAAAAGAAAAGAAAAAAGGAAAAGAAAAAGGAAAAAGGTGGACGTGGTCTCTCTGCTTTTCTTTTAAGTTGGAAATGGCAATGAGGTATTTCTTGACTCAGTTCCCTCCTCTGTGGCCAAGAATATTTAGCACAACCCCTGAGAATCCTTGGGCTCTTCTATTCTTACTTTGTTTGCATTTTTCTCTTGGTTAATCTTTCACTTTTGTGAGGCTGCTGAAAGCAGTACAAGTTTCTTGTGTCCAATAAACAGAAGCGACTAACTCCTGTGCACACCCGACAATATCCTAACTTAAATTCCCTATAAATATAACATATAATATAAGGCTCCTATAGTAGAAAGAATGGAAAGAGGCATAAAGACCTGGCAAGTGTCCCCATAGAGCCTGACCCTCATGCCTGGACTGTACAAAGAGAAGCCAATGCACATTTAGTAGAAATAAGCCAAAGTTTTCACTTTATAGACTCTGGATTTTCTCCGTGGGCATCAGCCCCTGACCTCTGCTCAGGGGGCAAATTCTAAAGACATTCAACCATGCTTCCTGCTGAGAAAAAAATCAGTAGCCGTGTTCAACAGAGAATAACATTGTTCATCCCAAATTGCAGACCTGTGTGTGGATTTCCCACAAGACCAACTCTATGCTGGTGACAGAAAGCCAACTTCACTTTTAACAGTGCATTCTGTTGGCAGAAAAAGCAGAATATTGCTTATCTGCCATGCTAACGGTGACCTTGAAAGTGCATTCTGGAGGTTGATTATTAAACTATTTCTTAAATGACTTATCTTCCTTGAGATGTTCAAACTTTGCTTCCCTGACCTTTATATCCTTACAAATGTCCCATCTTTCTTTTTTCCTCTATCCAAAGTAGCTTTCCTCAGTTACATCCAGGCCTGCACTCCTGACTCTTGTATCTCTTTTCCTTTTCAGCTTCTCTAAAATCCTTTCATCCCGGCTGCTACTTGATGACCCTGTCTACAAACAGGTCAGGGAGTAATCCTCTTCCAGATGTACACTGCGACACAAACTGTGATGCTTCCCATTTGAGTTTTCCAACCTCCACTGGTCCTCAGCCTTTTAGATACTGCTCTAAATGTAACAGTGGTTGCAGTATCCACTGAGTCCCTCCCACATGCCCAGTCTCTGATGTTCATCATCAGGAGGCCAGGTGAGGTAGAAATGGGGGTAAGGAAAGTGAGGCTAAGAAATTAGGAGTTAAGCAACTTTCCCAAAGTCGTGCAAATAGGGAGTTCCACCTAAGTAGGGACACATACACAATCATAGCTTCAGGTAATTCCCCTTCTAGGAAAGCATCAGCTAAAGGTTGAGCTTGAGGCTACCCCCCAGAGTCATTGAGAAATTATGGCTTTAATTTTAACCACAATAGCCTAAAAATGGAGGGATCATACTTAACAAATTTCTGCATCATTTTAACATTCTCTCTCTCTCTCTCTCTCTCTCTCTCTCTCTCTCTCTCTCTCTCTCTCTCCCTCCCTCTCTCTCTCCTTTTTTCTTTTAATTTATTTACATTTCAAGTGTTATTCCCTTACCAGGTTCCCCCCCTCCCGGAAACCCTCATCCCATCCCCCCCTCCCCCTCCACTCACCCACCCACTCCTACCTCCCTGCCCTCAATTCCCCTACACTGGGGTATGCCTGACAAGGCTGTCCTCTGCTACATATGCAGCTGGAGCCATGTGTACTCCTTGGTTGGTGACTTAGTCCCTGGGAACTCTGGGGGATCTGGTTGGTTGATATTGTTGTTCTTCCTATGGGGTTGCAAACCCCTTCAGCTCCTTCAGTCCTTTCTCTAGCTCCTCCATTGGGGACCCCACACACAGTGCAGTGGCTGTCTGCAAGCATCCAACTGTGTATTTGTAAGGCTCTGGCAGGGCCTCTCAGGAGACAGCTATATCAGACTGCTTTAAGCAAGTATTTCTTAGCAGCCACAATAGTGTCACAGTTTGGTAACTGTATCTGGGATGAATCCCCAAGTGGAACAGTCTCTGGATGGCCTTTCCTTCAGTCCCTGCTCTGCACTTTGTCTCCACATTTGCTCCAGTGAGTATTTTATTCCCCCTTTTAAAAAAAGGACTGAAGCACCCACACTTATGTGTTTGTGCATGTGTATGTGTGTGTTCATATGTATCTATACACACACATACATATATGTAAATGTAAAAATTTTAGAATGACACATAATGTAAAGAAAATAAAAATCATCCATAATTTCAGTATCCAGTGTGAAGCTCCCTTAAAAACTGATTATCTTAAATGCTAAATAATTTAACAATTTAAATAATAATTTAATTATTATGTTTGCATAATTGATGTGTTATTTTGAAGACTATAAAAATAGCCTGAGTACAAAGAACTTGAGAATCTTGGTCTAATAGATAAGGACACAGTAATAAATCATGATAATGCTCACAGTATTGACCTTGGAATTAAGATATGGTGATCATAAGGCAACTAGTTACATGATAATCATAATAAGACACTATGTAGTATTTTCCTTTTTATGGCAGTTATACTATGCCTTTGCTATTTTAAGTACTTTGCTTAGTATATAACTATATCACACAGGATTAGTTCCCACTGGCTTTGACCTTGCTGTAATATTTATACTCCAGTCTTCCACATTGGGCGTACTGATGTAATCCAAACACCCATCAGTCTACATTGTACCCTTTTAAAGCAAACCGATGAGGAAATCACTGTTAATTCATCACATCATGTTTGGTGCATGAGAATTTAAGCTGACATGTAAAATGCTGATAAGGAATGGAGTTACCATTTAAGCCCATACCCCCATCTCCGTATGCATATGCTTAATTAATCTGACGTTCGTATCCTTGTAGGAAAGTATTTTCATGAGCAAAAGTCCCAAGTAATAGTCTGGAAGAATGGTGAATATTTAAAAGTCTCTCTACCAACGTTGAAATTAAAACATAATTTCCAAGCATAATTTCCAAGGTGGAATTAAGAAGGCAAAGTAGGATTCCATGAATCACACACTTTATTACCAAACAAAAGAATTTTCCTCACTTAGGTTCTCCTTGCTTCAAGAAGAGGAATAATAAGAACAAGTTCCAAAAGAAGCACATTAGCTAGATGAGGCAAATTAGTCACATAGTGGGTGATTCTCGGGGTTGTTTAAGTCCTGTTGCTAGTTGGAACGCACCCAGACATATGTGGAAAATAGAATCTAAATGGATAGAAGGTTTTAAAGGTATATTTTATATGAGATGTTCTCAGGGAGAGATTGGTGTGATTCACAAAGGAGAGATCTTTGAATAGTCATGAGCTTCCTCAGCTGTAGAAATCAGTACCAATGTCAACAGGCCAGGTATCTGTGACTAACCATGTCCCAGTCTTCAGAGAAGTGACTCACATTGAAGCTTTGTTACAGCATTGTGTGGAAGACAGTCGACGGAATATTGAGCCCGCCATGGCCTATGCTCTGACTGACTATAAAACAGTTGAGTGCACAGATACTTTCAAGTACAGTGGTTAGGGCCAGTCACTCATACAGGGACAACTGGAAGAGTGTGATACTGTAGGCCCTAGAGGAGAAGAACATAGTCTCAAGTTCTTGCATAGCAGTATAGAAAGTGCAATACAAAAATATTTGTAACAATCTCAAAGCCACAGGCAGGCCAGAGTTTAGTTGCAATGGTTTTGTAGCAAAGTATCCTTTGTCAAAATTGCATAACTGTATAAAATAGCACCAGATTTCTTTCAGTAATTAACCAGTCTCTGCTCAGCTGCTGATACGCATTTGCCTTACTTTGAGAGGGTAACTGATAAGCAGTCTTTCAATGAAGTAAGTTAAATTAGAAATGCTCCTTATGGGGCAAAAATGTATCTGAAAACAAATAGAGTGGTGGCGCACGCCTTCAATCCCAGCACTTGGGAGGCAGAGGCAGACGGATTTCTGAGTTTGAGGCCAGCCTGGTCTACAGAGTGAGTTCCAGGACAGCCAGGGCTATACAGAGAAA
>NC_034601.1:67699387-67702736 GCF_900095145.1 Mus pahari
AAAAAAAAAAAAAAAAAGAAAGAAAGAAAGAAAGAGCAAATGAAAAATGAAGAAATATTTAACAAGGCCAAAAAAATATTTTTTTAAAAAAAGAAAACAAATAGATAGAGATGTGTAAATAGGACAAAATACAATTTTAAAGCCTCATCCCCCTGTAATGATAGGGTGTCATAAACTCAATAGTACACTCAAATTTTCCTATCAAGGTCAACAAGGAGAGTAAAACTAACACCGGTGCAATTTCCTGCTTTCTTTTAAAACAAAGATCAAAATCACTTTAGTGACAGGGGCTTACCCTTTTCCCAGGGAACCAGTCAGCTTATTCCAACCTTATTTTAACCAGCCTTGGAGATTCTGATCATGTCCCAGGAGACTCTTCTCAACAGGACAGACGGACCTGTCGGCAGCACTTGGATAGCATCTCGGAATTCCTAGACGGAGTAATGAATCCTGCCAACAAGTGGAAGAACCAAATAACACTTCCTAAACTCTGCCCATCCTTTTTATAAGTCCATATACTCCTCAATCCCACCACCGCATGATTCCCTGTGTGCTTGACAATGGAAGTATGCATTTTACAATCTAAGCAGAATAAGAATCCCCTGAGTTAGAACGTTAACTTCATGTAAGGTTTAGCTAATGTCAGGCCTTCCCCCACCCCCCATGTTTCCAAATCCCTCCACAACCTGAATATTTCACTAAGTTTTCTTTCAAGAAATCTTGAAAACGAACTTTATTTCCTTACAAAAACTTCATGCTTCTTCTTCCCTCCTTTCAGGTCTCATCATTCACCCTTCCCACAGGGAGAGTTTGACACCATGGTGTGTGTTTTAGTATGCTTTGTGGAAAAAAAATCTGTCTCTCAATTCCTGTGTCTAGGGATCTCCATCATTCTAAGCCACCAAACACTCAACAACTTTCTCAACTTGTGCTTAATTAACTTCAGTGTTCCTACCTGCAAGGGGCCATGTCAGTAAAAACGCAGGACTGAACAAACCTTTTCTGCCTCCAGTTGCAGAATCAGCCTTTCCTGGGGGGGATTGCTTCCCAGAGGAGGAAGACAGATGTTTTAAGATACTCGGTTATTTTTAGTCTTTCTCTCCTTGCTGGATTTCTTCTCTGTAATAAATGTTAGAAAATTCTTCCTCCTGTGTAATACATAACTGAAAGGTTCAGCAACCACAGTAAGCTCTTGTATTTCTCATGCTGAATTCAGTCCATGGGCAGTTGAAAAGTGTAGAGAGAGAGAGAGAGAGACCCTCCAAGTCAGAGATGCTCACGTTGATAGGTGGCATTCTGAAATACTTTTCAACAGGAGGACAAAGGTTCTCAGACCTGAGTTGCCGCCACCCTTTCTCAGGACTAATTTAATCAACAATGTCATCTTTCCAAAGAGGCTGACAAACCAGGCCTAAAGCAAGACTTGAGTTATGTAACACTTTCCTCTGAATTACAATATTGCCTCTTGGAGTAGAGAGAGGAGTTCAAGCAACTTCAAGTCTCAGCTGGTTAGAAAGCTACACCATTCCCAATCCTTTCTCAGCATTCCCTAAGTAGTAACAGTTTCTGGGGACAGGAAACATCCGGACCAGACAAATTGCCTTCAAGTTGTGCAGGGGCCTCCAGAGATATAAATTCTATAAATTCCCTGCTTCAGGAAGCAAGACTTGAATGGATTCATGTCTCTCAGGAGTTATCCACGACTTAGATGGAGTGACCAGGCATTTTTTCCCACATCTCCAGTTTCAAAGCAGATGCTCAGATTTTTCCATTCATGATCCCTTTTTAGTAGAAAACTTTTATGCGACCCCAGGCATATAAGAATATAGGTGTACAACTCAAAACGTTGACTGATAATAAATCATAAATATATTTATGATTTGATATATAATTTTACTATTTATTAGAGATGAATTTTTTTTTCTTAATAGTGAGATGATGTGCTTATAAGTTTTTCACAGATAACTACATTCTGATTGATCACTGCATATGGCAGGTTTGTAGATCATTGCGAACATTTTTCAGAGATAATGTTTTGTCTTTAAATTCACCAATGTTAAGAATGGCAGTTCATTAAAATATGTGCAAAATGGCAGACATGGAGAGCCAACTCAGAAATTGTTAAGAATCCTGTGTGAATCCCAGCTCAAAAATCACTCAATGATGTTTTATGAAACTTGGGTCCTCAACTCAAATAACAGTTTATAAAAGTAGATATTCTAACAATACAATCCAAAGATATATTGAGTTGATACCTAGTCCCTAAGGAATAATAACAGGAAAATATTAAAAGCCCCTTTTTCTGCATTATCAAACAATTGTGTTTCTATAATAACAGAAAACCAAATTGTGTAGAGAAAAATAGCATGTCAAGGTCTTAAATCTGACCCAAAGCCCTTCAGCATGAGTGGGTGGCACTTCCTAGCTTCATGACATATACAATGTACATGTTCTATGTTCAGAAACAAGGCTGTGGTGAAGGCACGCCACACAACACAGCTGAGTACTTTCAGGAACTCCCAATATTCATTATGTGTTTGATTTGGGGGCACTGCACATACATGAATTACTTGTCTGTTATACATTCCTGATTTTCTGTTACTAGGATAACCCCATGCCTGTACTCAACTGATGGAAGAAAAAGTTTATTTTGGGCTTACAATTTCAGAGAGTTAGAATGCATAATGGCAGAGACAGCATAGCGGGAGGCATCTGCAGCTCGAAGCTCAGAAAGCAAACTAGAAATGGGGCAGAGTCTTAAAGACCAGAGTCCACTCTTAGTGGCATGCTTCAAGTTTTCCTCTCCCCATAACATCTCCAAACAGTGCCATCAGCTGTGAAATACGCCTGGGACTATAAGGGACATTTATCGCTCAAACCACTGAACTTCATACTCAGATACTTTTACTGTAACCATTTTTTTTTTATGACTCCACTATTGTGGTGGTGGTTCCCATATATTCATTAGTGAAAGGGTCAGCGTTCTACTCACAATTAAGGACAAATAACGGGATTAAGGGAAAGAAAGAAAGAAAGAAAGAAAGAAAGAAAGAAAGAAAGAAAGAAAGAAAGAAAGAAAGAAAGAAAGAAAGAAAGAAAGAAAAGGAAAAAAGAGAAAGCAAGAGAAGGAGAGAAGGGAGAAAAGGCAGAAAGAGAACAGGGGTTTGGGGACTTTGATCTAATTCTCTGTTCTAATCCAATGCTGTTAATAATTCTAAACATCAAATGAATATGACAGAAAACAAGGATCCTATCTGCCTCCCCACCCATCCAAGTCCAAGCCTCCTTCTCTCTCTCTCTCTCTCTCTCTCTCTCTCTCTCTCTCTCTCTCTCTCTCTCTCTCTCTCTC
>NC_034601.1:67703016-67728070 GCF_900095145.1 Mus pahari
CACACACACACACACACACACACACACACACACACACACACACACACACAAGAATAAGATCCAATACTTGGAAACGATAATATACAAGCAAAAGATAAGGAAAAACAAAACTGCCTAAACAAATTAATATAAGATAAAGAGTCTTCAAAAATAACACTGAGTTTGTTTTGTGCACTGGCATAAGGTCTATTCTTTTTTTGTTTGTTTGTTTGTTTTTTGTTTGTTTGTTTGTTTTTGTTTTTAAAGGTGGTTGATAGTGCCAGTGAGACTCTCTTGGAGAAAACTAGTTTTTCCTTTGCATATGGATGCCATTTGAAAATGGCTTCTTAGTCAGGGATGGGACTGCATGTAAAATGCCCATTTAAAAGCCTATGCAATGGTAGAGTTTAGAATAATTCTCTTTAAAATGTGACTGCACCCCACAAGTCACTATGCCTTTGGACAGTAGAATAGAAATGACAGGCTTGGTTCATCACACTAGTTTAATCCTGTCACTGAAACAGCAAATATAATACACTATGGAAATAAGTAAATGTGAGAAGTTAATAATACACTATGGAAATAAGTGATGTGAGAAGTTATTAACTCAAGCAATTCTTTTACTGCAAACTCTAGGCAGATCCTTCTGCAAGATTCAAGCAATTATTTCTTTATTGTTACTGAACTTTGGTAGCATCCATAGATCAGGAATCCTCTGAGATAGGAGTCAATGTATTCACTGTAGTAATTATCTTCTCCATTTATCATTTCTGAAAAATCTAAATTAAGAAAATAATGTTTATTGGATACTTTCTTTATTTACATTTCAAATGTCTTGCCCTTTACAGGTCTCCCCTTCAGAAAACACCTATCCCATCCCCCACCCCACTGCCTCTATGAAGGTGCTACCCCCCCACTCCCATTCTCCCACCCTGGCATTCCCTTACACTGGGGCATTGAACACCCTCAGGCCTGAGGGCCTCTCCTTCCAGTAATGTCCAAAATTTTTACAGATTCCCAAGTATATTAATAAGCTTCTATAATTTTTTTCAAAGTTGAGCTGCATTTATGATATAATATGTCTCAGATCAAAAAATAAATCCTACCTTGAAGAATTTTTAAAACATATTTAACCTGTTCAAGACAGATGTTTACGTCTGAGTTTCCAGTGCCCCACAATGATCATCCACAGAATGTTCACAAATAGTTTTGGTAGCTATTAAGGCTCACCCATAGTTTCTTTTATCCAGATCATAATCTGGGTAGTGACACAAACTTTGAGATATAAAGATTCATTCAATATAGTTTTACTCCTCTGGAGATACTAAGAGAGACACATCTGTCCAGGAGTAAGTAGTTAGTGTGAGAAAGCAAGGTGTGATGTTTTGAATAAAAAAAAAAAAAAGTCCCTATAGACTCAAAGGGAGTGGCATGATTGGAGATATAGTCTTCTTGTAGTAGGTGTGGCCTTTGGAAGAAGTGTGTCATAGAGGGTGGGCTTTTAGGTTTCAGAAGCTCAAGCCAGGCACAGTGTCTCACCCTCTCTTCATACTGCCTGCCAATCCAGACATAGAACATCCAGCTGTCTCTTCAGCACCATGTCTGCCTCTTTAGTGCCATGCTTCCTGTCATGACGATAATGTGCTAAACCTCTGAACTATAAACCAGCTTTTGTTAAACACTTTCCTTTCTAATTGTTCCTGTGGTCACAGTATGCCTTCAGAGCAAGAGGACACTAAGACACAAGGTTACATTCAGTAAATGCAGAGTTGACAGCCTCCATGTACAGTGGGGTGCTATATCCGCTCTAGTAGTAACAAGCCCGACAGGCCCCAAAAACCTGGGCGCTGTCCTAAGGCAAAAAGTTCACGGAAACTTAGTCTCCTGGAATCGTGACATCCTGTATAATGAATGCCCCAATGTCCTTGCTTCAGCTGGTAAACGGATCTGTGTGCTTTCCTTTAATATTGCTTTATTATAAGTGCTCCTAAGGTTTGATTTTTTTGACATATAGCTAAGTTAGATTCTAGACAGCCCTTGATCTGACCCTGGGCATGGATAGCTAAGTCACTGCCCTACACAGGAATTTACCATTCTCTAGGAAGAAGGAAGTTTGTTACCTAAGGAGGAACCAGAATAGAGACTTAGAACTATAGAGAGCTGAGTTACACCATACACAAGTATTTACAATGGCCTGAGGGAAGGTAGACTATACAATAGACTAGAATAGGACTATTGGCAAGGGCACAATAGACTATGGTAAGGGCACAAAGCCCTTGCCCCTGGCTCCTAAGATTAAGTGGACCTTAGATGGAGCTGTTTTTGATCCCAGTTGTTAACATTGAATTTTATCCCAGTTGGTTACTGCCAGTCCTTTTGTGTTTGCATTCCTCTGTTTTGTGTAACTTCCCTATTTTCTTCTGTATAAAAAGTCTGATGCTCGATTTGACAAATTACATTCAGATCCAGCACACTCTCGCATCTGTGTCTGTCTGTCAATTCCCGCCAACTCTTTGCCCACCTGTAACCGACCCGAGTTTTGCCGGTGGATCGAGGACCCAAGTGAGGTCCGTCTTTGGCAGTGGGGAAGGCTGGTTTGTTTCTTCAGTCAGACAGAACAGCTCTCTTGGTTCTGAAGGCTGAAGCATGAGGCAGGAGGGGGGAGGGGAAGAATAGACAGAGGAAAGGCCTGTCTAAGAAGGGAGAGAGTATAAAACATGTGCAGAGTGAGGACAGCAGAGTAGGACAGGAAGACAGATTGAACGAAATAAATAATATTCCTGAGGTAAAAAAAAAAAAAATTCTTAAAGTCTGTGAATTAGTTGCCATCTCTTTAAAATAGAGATGATCAATTATTACCCCCCAAAAGTATATTATAGTTAGCAAGGTGGTACATAAATATTAAGTCTATGATGTAATAAGTGATTTAAAACATGAGCCTTTGGGTATGTATATATTTTCCCTTTCCTGTGAACCTACACTTCTATTTTGCATTAATTTCTACATTCTCCACAGGACTGAAGGGATAATGTTTTATTTTGTTTTGTGTACCATGTTAAGATTATCCTTGTATCATTCAAAGGCAGATTTCTGAACTAGCAGAGATCTAATTACACATCAGATTTTAGAATTGTTAAGCATCTCCTGGATTATTATTTTGTAAGCAGTGTTCTCCATCACCTTCTGATTGGTTAAAATTAAAATTCTATGACCTATACAAAAAAATCAGAATTGTAAGATGGGACCTTGGAGAAACAGGAACTCTGGGAAGGAGTCAGGTGGGGGGCAAGGTGGGGATTCAATCGGTGCGGCACTAAGGAAATGGTGGGCTGGGAAGGAAGGAGAGGTAACTAACCAATCATGTGTCAGGACTTAGATTAGTATAAACAGGATCATTTGATTTATGAGCTAGTGATAAATGATGCCTAGTTATAAGGCAAAAGGTTTATAAATAGATATAGTCTTTATGTCATTATTTGGGAACTGAGAGCAGTAAAGAAAGACCCACAATTAATCAGGACCCTTCCTAATCCCCACAAAGAAAGCTAAAGGCCATCAAATACTAAACAGAAATGATTCAAACCAGAAAGAAAGATCATTTAATAACATGAACAAGTGGAACACTAGGTAGGAATCTCAATATTTAAATGGAAAGATAGGATTCTGCAAAGGAAACCAAAAAATGTACAGGAAGCCAAGAATGCCCAAGAAAAAAAGGGATTGACACATTTGATGTCTCTGAAAAAAAAGAATTTGTCAAAAAAATGTAGGAAATTAAGTAAACTGAGGGTTTAGTGCACTAATAATTACACAAACCCGGGTTTAGTCACTAGATCCAAGGGAAAGAGGAGAAAAGGAGGGAAGGAGTAGAGGAGAGATGGAGATATGGAGAGATGATAGAGAGATGCAGAGATGGAAAGATGGAGAAAGAGCAGGGGCTCTGAGTATTAAAAAGGAGTACCTTAAAATAAGGTTGGGTATTCAACATTTAAAAAACAAAGATGTAAATGGAAAACTCTATAATTCTGATCAAATTCTTGGTTATATAAATTTGAATTTGATGCTTCCAAGTTATGTAAGCTGAGAGAAGCCAGTTTAAATCAGTCAGCTTGGAGAGGAGTTTGAGCCAGAACAGCAGGCTGCTCTTTGGAACTGTAATTGCCATGAGTCCAGTTTGGTTTCTTACACAGATAGCTGAACACATGATGCTAAAAATTATTATTATTATTATTATTATTATTATTATTATTATTAATAACAACTATTGTTTAATAAAGTTTTCTTAAAAACTTTATGTTTAAGGTCCCATTTATGTAATTGCATAGAAATGCCATTCATTCCTTTTATTAGAGATTATAATTTAATTATAATATTTCTCCCTTTACTTTTATTGCTCCAAATTCTTTCATATTCTCATATGCCACTTCTCAGTCTCTTTCAAATTTATGTCCTCTTTTAAAAAAAAACTGTCTTGATTCTTTTCTAGACCAAACTTAAGTGTACATTATTTGTTCATTTCAACTAAAATATGCTCAGATGATACACTGGCTACAAAATTATATGCTCACAATCATAGTTGCTGAATTATCTAGATCATTTTGATGATCTAATAATTAACAAGCTTTTATTAGAAAACACTATCTGACACTGGTGCATAATGGCAATGGCCATGGAATAGTTGATATATGTGGAAAGAAATAATAATATTCTTTGAGTCAGAGCTGGGACATTATCTTAACCACTGGTTCACTATCAGATATGTTCTTCTTTCCTCACGCATTATTAAATGCATAATTAACTGTCCCATATATTTTTAAACAAATTAACTTCATTGCTTTCCACCTAATACAATCTATTACCGTTTAAGAAATGTTTGAAAAATGATTGATAAGAATACAGTTGATAGCTGGGCAGTGGTGCTCCATGCCTTTAATTTCAGCACTTGGGAATCAGAGGCAGGCAGATATCTGAGTTTGAGGACAGCCTGATCTATAGAGTGAGTTCCAGGATGGCCAGGGCTACACAGAGAAATCCTGTCTCAAAAAGAAAAAAAAAGAATACAGTTGATAATGCTACCACATGTTCATGCTTTTCAAGTATTCAAGTGTTATTTATCTGTAAAGGATCCATTTTTTACCTCACCTTCTTAGCTAAAAGTCAATATTTCATAAGTATCCTACCAATTCTGTCTAAAATGATGACATTAAAAATGCAGACAAGCTAGTATATTGCAAAAGACTATGTAACTTTTGTTACTATCTGTTTCTTTTTCATGAAAGATATTTTGAAATGTTTCTGGAGTGTTTGCTGTTCTGTTTTTTCGGTAAGAATGGTTGCTGTTCTTTCCAGCATCCCTCTTTAGATAGTTACCAGGATCAAATTAATCAAAACGGGCGTCATTTGAATAAAAATTCTAAATGTCCATGAATCCTACTGTTTTAAAAATAAATCCAACAACTATGTGTGACCTAGTTTAGATAATATTTTACTCTTTGAGAATGTTAACCATTAGCCCTTGGTCCTTTATCTGAAGGGACCTCAAGTTTTAAGGTGAAGGAATACTATTTCCTCCTTGCCTCTTTCCACAAACTACTTTTTGGGGAAGAGAAGGCCCACATGACCTGAGAACTTAAGTTGATGAGGTTTTACATATATGAGGAGCGGGAAGTCCAGGTAATGAATTGTATGAGCACATCTTCAGCAGAAGTGCCAACTCAAGAGGTTGCATTATTTGGAAAGTCAAAGTGAAAGCCAAGGGTCACTTATCCCTGAACCAAAACAGCTGAGTTTTGCATAGTTCTAACTCAAAATGCTGAGACAGTCAATGTTATTAAAAACGGTTTTATGAAAAATCAATTCAATCTTATTTGGAAAATTAATATTTATTTTCTGGAACAATAGAAGGATTTAATATGACATGAAAAGAGTCTATTGCTTAATATACTTATAAAAGTGAACTGCAGGAGAGTGCCCAGCATATTGAAGCCAAAAGAAATATGATTACTGAAGGTTCTTTCTTATTACGTTTAAACCTTTTGTTAAATATGAATTGTGATATGGTATTGCAAAAGATAAGTAGAAATGAAACCCGAGGACACTCTGGTAACCATCCCAGGGATAATCAATTCTGTAACAATGATAATGAAGCTTTCCCAATTTGGAGTAGTATGGTACATTTTATATGGTCTCTTGGCCTAATACATTTATTTTATCATTGGGAAAGAAATTGAAGCAAGAGAGCCAGAAGGCTCAGCTTATATATAAATGTAATTTCTTACTCAAATAGTACTGTCAACAGACTAAAGAAGTATATTTGAAATCAAGTAGGAGTGGGTTTGGGTTCAAGTAATAGAATACCCAAATGGAAATAGCTTAACCAAGTAATTATGGTGAAAACTAATTATGACATAATGACTTGGTCACAATATCTTAACATAGTGTTATGAGCTTGTGTTTATAGTGATGCTACTGTAAATAATCATACTAAATAACCAGTCATATAAAATATGACATCATATAAGCAATCTAATTATCATTAATTATAAATAACTAGCACTGTCTTCTGTGTTTACTATATTACATTTTATCCTTATTTCATAATATGTAGAGTAGTCTGTAAAATGTACACATTATCCTCAAAGGTTTTATGTATAGTGTGCCATGAGTCAAGAGGGCATGTTACATGACTGGCCCACATCACCTTGGTTCCCACAATTACACTTTTATTGTGGTTGTACTGTTTTAGCCACCCAAGAACATTTTCAATTTAGGCTTGTACCAGCAGAGAAATGGGTCTAGACTCTGTATTTTCCATTGTAAGAGCCCAAGAAAGGCTCTTACAGCATCCATTATTCAGAGAAGCTGTACCTGTGGTTAATTCTCCCATATTTAGGAAACAGGCCATTCACATGCATCTATCTCTTACTGTAACATAAGTAGCACGATTTTAGTCTCTGTATGTATATTGCTATGTGTATGTATAGCATACATGCTCATTAGTGTAAGTACACATGTGCATATCTTTCTGCATGCGTTTTTGCGTTGTATAGTTCACAAGGAGATGTTGGGTGGGTTTTTTTTTTTTCTTTCCTTGATTGTTGTCCGTCGTCAGTTTTTGAGATCTGGTTTCTAGCTGAACTGCAGGATCATCGATTCAGGTAGGCTGAGTGACCAACGAGCATGGGGGACTTGCATGTCTCTGCATCTCTAAACTTGTGGGTTATAAGCATTACCACAAGGTGTGGATTTTTAAGTTTTAGGAGTTCAAAGAGGATCCTTATGCTTGTGAAGCAGGGACTTTACTAGTTGAATCACTTTAAAAAAAAAGAAAACCAATAGCAAACATTAGTAGTAAGTTATCCTCTTAGCCACCCAAGAACATTTTCAATTGAGGTTTGGACCAGCGGAGAAATGGATCTAGACTCTGCATTTTCAATTGTCTCCTGCTTCAGTAAAACTGAAGAGTCCCTTTACCATTTGAGGAATTTCTCAATACACAGAGAATATTAGTTCTGCCCCTCAAAACTTTTACCTCAGCTATATGAATGATATTCTGACTTATAGTCTTATTAAAAATGTAAACTATTGAAGACTGTCATTTTAAAATCAATGGTAACATTTTAATTTTCCCTCTACCCTCCACTTAAAGAGCTTGGCACAGGACACACCTTTATCCAGTTTGGGAAGCATACAAAGTGACAAGATGTGAGGTACACTCTAGAGCAGTGTTTCTCAATATTCCCAATGCTATGGCCTTTAATTAATTTTGTTGCTACTTCATAAATGTAATTTTGCCACTGTTATACACTTTTGTGTAAATATCTGACACGTGAACCCAGTGAAATTGTTGATAGACATCCCCCCCAACAGAATTGCTAACCACAGGTTGGGAAATTATTGTGAAAAACAGTGGCTTATACCTACCCATAGCAACCCTTCAGCCAACTTTGTTACTTCTCACAGACATTTGGTGCTTGCTTACTGAGTTGAATTTCTCCTAAACTCTTTATTCCAGGAGCTGAGTTAGGAATCATAAATGTTTGAAGCAAGTCCTGGTAGTTTTGTTGCTCTTCACTTAAGACTAGTAATATAACTCAGTTCTGGACAATTATACTTGCATGAACATATTCTAGTTAGAAATTATGATTTGTAAAGGAAGTATAGAACTTCAAGTTGGGGGGGGGGGAATTTCTTTCCACAAGTATTTAAAGTCAGTTATATAGAGCCCTTCCTAAAGTATGCCATATTTTCAAGGAATCATAAACTTATTAGTAATTATATTTTTTAAAAAAGGGTGTTTTACTTCCCTTATACTATTTTTAATATTTAAAATGTTTGATGTTTTCAAGTTGTTAGCTTTTGCTAAGCATTTAATCATTATATTCAGGAACATATAATCAGCCATGATTTATTTAAACCTGATATAGTATCTAAATACATTCATCCACTATTCATCGGGCACCTACTGCATGCCAAACATCTTTCAAGACTGGGGACAGAGGATAATCCAAAGCCTCTGCTTTGACACACATAAAATTGAATTACTCCACAAATAAAAAACAAACAAGGATATCAATATTCAGGAACTAACAGCACTTTAGGGAAAAGAAAAGAAGGTAATGACTGAAAGTCACTATTCCAAGTAAGCCAACTGCAGAGAGCATCGTCACTAAGAGGACATTTAAAGATGAACCTTCCTAGAATTCCTGGGAGTGGGAAAGGAAATAAGAGAATTTGGGTAGCAGACCTGAGCATGCAATTTAGAAGACCATTCCATAGGAGCAGAATTAGGTTGACATATAAACTTGAATTTCAAGAGAATGCTCATTCCTGTGTCTGATAGAAAAGGATTCATACACCCAAATTAGTGACATCATCAGAATGGTCAGGTTCAGCATCTCCCTTGCATCTAAAAAGAGGGCTTAAGTGAAGTGACCAACTCCCATTCAAAACCTGGAAGTAGACTTTCAAATAAGGCCAATTGGTAGATAACCATTAACAACTTGTCCCAACATTTGCTGGTACAACATTTGCTCTTTGGACTCCACGAGGAGAGGAGGAGGGATAGGGTGGGATCTATTCTCCCCAGGACTTACCCCTCCCCCTTTGCTTACTGTGCTTCATGTCTTTGTACTATAATAAATCATAGTATGAGTAGGAATATGTGCCAAGTCCTGGAAGTCCTCCTGATGAATCATTGAGCGGTCTTGAGGATTCCTGACACAGCAATTTAGATGAAGGGTTGAGTAAGCAGTCGTCCATCTACTACAGCCTGGAGTTAGGGATGATCAATTGGAATTGTTCTGAATTGGATTGAGTCTGTCAAACTATAATCTTGGATGAGACAGCTTCAGCACAAGTGATGAGAACTAAAGACATCCACAGATGTAGATGAGCTTTCCAACCTGTACAGTAAGTCTACATGGGGATTCTTCAAAGATAGGCCGTGGCTACTGCAGAGGACAGAGAGCCAGGAAACAGTGGTGTCAGGAAATCCAAAGGAAGAAGGTGCTTGCTGCTTGCAGAAATTGCTACCATCATTTTACCGCAAATGAACTTTAGCCCGTAGAGTCTTAAAGTATAAGGTAAATATATCTCTTGGTTTTAACACCACAGACAATACTTTCCTTTCCTTTTTTTATTATTATTATTATTATTATTATTATTATTATTATTAGTAGTAGTAGTAGTAGTAGTAGTAGTAGTAGTAGTTGTTGTTCTGTCTCTCACCCCTGACCAACATCTCACTCTGCTATCCTGCTCTGGTTATCCAATACATCAAAATTAGAAATAGCCAAACTCGTTATGTTAATGCTGAATACAGCTCAGATATTGGCTGCAGTGGCTGCAGTTATACCTTTACACTTTTTGGTGTAGTCTTTTCAGAACTCCCGATCCTTCAGCAATGTCAATACTCGCCTCTGGAAAAATTATAACTACGGCAATTAGGTTGATCTACAAAAGTATAGAAAAGATCGTTTCCAAAGAGGCTGCTCTCTTGCATGCCTTCCATAAGGGCTTTATAAAAACAGTGTAGTGTTTTTAAAAACTCTTCAGATGTACTTTGTATATATACTTTTAATTCGCTACTGACATAAATGTTGGTAGCACCACATCCCCCCTTTACTGTAGTTTCTACAAGTTCTAATAAACCCCAAACCAGGAAATTAAGTGGGGACATGTGTCCACTCTTACACCACTGAACCCTCAAAAGCTGACCGTTTTCATATTATACACACTTGTGAATCCATAAAATCTCTCCACTCTCATTTTCCTTCTCCACCCTCTTTGTATTTCTCCCCCCATTCGGTTTTTTTTTCACACAGCAACTGTTCTTCTACAGTATGGTCTATCTCTTCCACACTAAACTTGGTTCTCTCTCATTCCTGTCATGAACCTGAAGGTTCAATTTGGTTGATTTTGGAAAATAAAATGTGCACTGCTCCTTTACCCTATGAAGTCTTTATTTCCATCAAGTTTATAAGCAATGGGTAACCTTTCAGTGGCCTTTAACCCACCAGTTACTAAGAAACAAGTGTTTTTTGCTCTTACTTTGTGTCCCTGTTAGACTATGAACGCTCCAAGAACTGAAAAAGAACTGTGTTTGCCTTTTCTATCATTATCATCCATGCCAATGGGTTTTGGTATTTGTAGATGATGCATGACTCAGGAAGTAAATGAACGGATGAGGTACCACCTTTAATAAACTGGAGGGGGGTGTTGGCACCTATAATGAGTGTGTAAAACTGTATGAAACTTGTATTGGTCAGAAGAACAGAAAATGCACCAGTGGCACAGTTAGCTAGAGGGGTTTTCACACAAGTGCTTGAAAGGACCTTTGAGAAATCTCCTCAAAGTATCTAGATACAAGGAAGTAGTATAATTCTTCCAGGACAATGAGGAGGCAGCTGTGTACTGTTTCTATATTGCCCCAGGAGTTTCCTTTAGAGCCCTCTACTCATGTGTGCTTGGGGTCTGTACTTTTGCCACAGAAAAGAATTTCAATGTCAAGCAAAATTGGAATTGATTAAACACAGACTAGAACATAACCCAAGTGGTTGGGTATGAGCACCTTAAAAGAGAGTAAAGTTTCATTGTCTTAACATTTAGCGCGCGCGCACGCGCGTGTGTGTGTGTGTGTGTGTGTGTGTGTGTGTGTGTGTTTAATGTAATGCATGCATATAGATGCTTTCAAAGTTATATTCCTCAAAGAACACAATCACAATTATAAGAGTATGCAAACTTAGAATCAAAAAATGAGTTGATTCTATATGATAAAATCATTGCTTTTGTGAGTGAATGGTAGGGTGGTTTATTTCAAGTGTTTTAAGTATTTACAGATGTGAGAAGTTTCCTAACCAAGTTAAAAAGTAAGTTGCATATTCTTTCTTGACAATTGGTGTAGAAGAATGCACTCCTTACTGGGCAAATTCCATCTCTAGGAAGATAGGCTATTCTAAGAAATGTAACTGATCAAGCCATAGGAAGCAAGACAGTAAGCAGCATTCCTCCATCCTCCATAATTTCTGCTTTAGCTCCTGTGTTCAGGTTCCTTACTTGAATTCTTTCCTTTACCATGTATGTGTGAGGACAATATACATACATATGTACATACATACACACATACATACATACATTTATATATTATATATGTGCACATATAATATGTACAACCCATTTTCCTTTCAGTTTTTCTGAGAACTTGAATCTGGTGAAAATTAATTTTCTGATTTAAAAATAGATTGCAATAAAAGTTAATTTGAGTAATCTAATATTTTAAAATCAAGGTGCTGGGCATTAAAAGTCTACTGTCAGGACAAATACTCCCTAGTAACAGAAGCTATAGAAATGAAGCTTTAAAACTCCATGGAGATTAAGAACAAAGAGCAACAAAGAGCATCAAAGGATGTGTGTGTGTGTGTGTGTGTGTGTGTGTGTGTGTGTGTGTGTGTGTGTGTGTGTGTGTGTTGGGCATGACTTAGGATTTTGATTCGTGTCATACATACACATGTTCAGGATACTATGTGTCCTTCATAGAATGCATCAAGTGCCATACAGACATCAGAGTCTGCTCTTGGTAAGAAATGGGGGTCCAAGGACTTGCTCCTTTTACACAGTGCTCATGATCTCTGTTAGTTTGGAAGAAAGTTCCAACATCATCTATTTTAGATTTTCAAAGAAGACTATGAATGGTCTCCTTGGTTGCTATGAGTCTCAATGTTTACACTTTGGTTCAAAGATAGAGTTAAAATTACTAAAATCTTTGAAAAGAACACAACTCAAATATGGGAATCAGATGATATTAGGTTTAATATGGTTATTCTGGAAGAATTACTTCACCAAATGACACTACAGTTTTTGTTATTCAATATTATTTCATATTAAAAATGTGTAGTATATACACTAATCACCACGTATGGCTATTGAGCCACTGAAATGTGAGTAGGGGAATTATTAAAATTATTTTTAATGTAAATTTAGTATTCATCCCTGCCTGTGGCTGCCACTTTGGATGAGGCAGAGGCCTGGGATAAAGGAGTTGGCCAAGAATCAATAGAAGGTGTCCTTAGCTGTGACTCACAACATTGAAGATATGGAACCTGAAGAGGGCACCTCCTGTAGCCTGGCAGGATCCCCAGTGGAATGATAGAGACACCACCCAACTTTCAAAACTTTCAACCCAAAATGTATCCTATCTACAAGAAAAGCAGCAGGGTGGATAGAGCAGAGACTGAAGCAAGCAATAAATGGCACAACTTAAGAACCATCCGTGGGCACGCGCCATCCCTGACACTGTTAATGATATTCTGTTACGCGGGCAGACAGGAACGTATTGTTCTCTGAAAGGTTCTGCCAACCTGCTGAGCCAGACAGATATAGACACCCACAGGCAAACAGTGGGTAGAACCCGGAGACACTTATGGCAGAACAGAACAAAGATTGTGGGCCCTAAAGGGGATAGGAACTCCACAGGAAAAGATTCAACTAATCTGGACCCTTAGGGCTCTCAGAGTCTGAACCGCCAACCAAAGAACATACACAGGCTGGACCTAGGCCTTCCCGCACATTTGCAGCAGATGTGCAGCTTGGTCTTCATGTGAATCCCAAACAACTGGAGCAGGAGCAATTCGAAAAGCTGTGGCCTGTTTGTGGCTGGGCTGCCTAGTCTGGCCTCAGTAGGAGATGACTTACCTAGCCTTGCAGAGACCTGAAATCCCAGGGGGGATACCTAGGGCAGTCCGGACCTCCTCAGAGGAGATGGGGGAAGCATTGTGGGAGGGGGCGACTGAGAGGGGGCAGTGAGCGGGGGCAATGAGCGGGATGTAATGTGAAAAATAAAATTGAATTAAAAAACGAATTTAGTACCCAGTCCTGCCTGTAGCTACCATTTCAGACAATTTTCTCTGTGATTTGTTTATTCAGTGGAGGTATCAAAAATATATTTGTATACACATACAACACACAAGCACACACACACACACACACACACACACACGCACACACGCGCGCACACACACACACACTGCAAAGTGATTGCTGAGTCACGTGGTAGTTGTATTTGTTTTAGGAAATCTGTTAGTCAGCATTTGTGTTCCTTTGAAACAGTATTCGACACAAACAACGTAAGAGAAGGACAAGTTTGTTTCAGATCACCCTTTCAGAAGCTTCAGCTCTAGTCCTTGGCCCAGAACCAACAGAGCTGAGGGCACTGTGACAATCTGAATCTGTGGCAGCATCGTGACAATGTTAACATGTGGCAGAGGCTTCTTTTTGGTGGTGGTGGTGGGAGGATATTTTCTTTATTTACATTTCAAATTTTATCCCCTTTCCCGATTTCCCCTCTGGAAACTCCAAATCCCATCCCCTCTTCCCCTGCTTCTATGAGGGTGACCCCACACCTACCTACCCACCCACTCCCACCTTCCTGCCATGGCGTTCCTCTACACTAGGACATTGAGTCTTAACAGGACCAAGGGCCTTTCCTCCCATTGATGTCCTACAAGGCCATCCTCTACTACATATGCAGCTGGAGCCATGAGTCCCTCCATATGTACTCTTTGGTTGGTGGTTTAGTCCCTGGGAGCTCTGGAGTTACTGGTTAGTTCATATTGTTGTTCCTCCTATGGGGCTGCAAACCCCTTCAGCTCCTTTGGTCCTTTTTCTAGCTTTTCTATTGGGGACCCTGTGCTCAATCCAATGGTTGCCTGAGAGCATCCACCTTTCTATTTGTCAGGCACTGGCAGAGCCTCTCAGGAGACAGCTATATCAGGCTCTTTTCATTAGATGCTGAGAAAGCATTTGACAAAATCCAACACCCTTCATGATAAAAGTCCTGGAAAGATCAGGAATTCAAGGCCCATACCTAAACATAGTAAAAGCAACACACAGAAGACCAGTAGCCAACATCAAAGTAAATGGAGAGAAACTCGAAGCCATCCCACTAAAATCAGGGACTACAAGGCTGCCCATACCTATTCAATATAGTACTTGAAGTCCTAGCCAGAGAAATTCGACAACAAAAGGAGAACAAAGAGATACAAATTGGAAAGGACAAAGTCAAAACATCACTATTTACAGATGATATGATAATATACTTAAATATCCCCCAAAATTCCACCACGTATACTCTTTGGTCCATGGTTTAGTCCCTAAGAGCTCTGGGGAGTCTGGTTGGTTGAAAACGTTGCTCTTCCTATGGGGTTGCAAACCCCTTCAAGTCCTTCATTTCCTTTCTGTAACCCTCCATTGGAGACCCCATGCTCTGTCCAATGGTTGGCAGCAAGCATCTGCCTCTATATTTGTTAGGCTTTACCAGAGCCTCTCAGGAGACAGTAATATCAGGCTCCTGTCAGCACATACTCTAGCATTCACAATAGTGTCTTGGTTTGGTGACTGTATATGGGATGCATCCCCAGGTGGGACAGACCTTGGATGACCTTTCCTTCAGTCTCTGTTCCACCCTTTGTCTCTGTATTTCCTCCCGTGAGTATTTTGTTCCCCCTTCTAAGAAGGACTTCAGCATTCATACTTTTGTCTTCCTTCTTCTTGAGCTTCATGTGGCCTGTGAATTGTATCTTGGATATTCTGAGCTATGGGGCTAATATCCACTTAACAGTGAGTGCTTACCATGTGTGTTCTTTTGTGATTCGGTTACCTCACCCAGCATGATAGAGGGCTAATATCAAATATATACAAAGAACTCAAAAAGTTAGACTCTAAAGAATCAAATACTTTATATGACCCAGCGCAGGGGAAGGCCAGGGCCAAGTAGTGGGAGTGGGTAGGCAGGGGAGCAGGGGTGGGGGTGGGGGTTATAGGGAACTTTCGGGATAGCATTTGAAATTTAAATAAAGAAAATAATAATAAATAAATTTTTTGAAATGAGGTACAGAGCTAAACAAAGGATTCTCAACTGAGGAATATTGAATGGCTGAGAAGCACCTAAAGAAATGTTCAATATCTAGAGTCATCGGGGAAATGCAAATCAAAACAACCCTGAGATTCCACCTCACACCAGTCAGAATGGTTAAGATCAAAAACTCAGGTGACAGCAGTTGCTGGTGAGAATGTGGAAAAACAGGAACACTCCTCAATTGCTGGTGGGATTGCAAGCTGGTACAACCACTCTGGAAATCAATCTGGGTGTATACCCAAAAGATATTCCAATGTATAATAATGATACATGCTCCACTATGTTTGTAGCAGCTTTATAATAGCCAGAAGCTGGAAAGAACCCAGATGTCCTTCAACAGAGGAATGGATACAGAAAATGTGGTACATTTACACAATGGAGTACTACTCAGCTATTAAAAGCAATGAGTCCATGAAATTCTTAGGCAAATGTATGACAGAGGCTTCTTACATCCTGGTGGACAAGGTCAAGAGAGGGGATAAGACCAGAGAAAGTTGCAACTTACCTCTCCTCAAGTTAGGTCCCACCTCCTAGAGTTTCCACCGTTTCCCAATATAGCATCACTAGGATGCAAATTGTGAACCTGTCGGTAAATCTGATATTCAAAGTTCCATTCCATGTTCTCATAACAGGTGTGCACACATTCCCAACAGTGAACAAGGCATTATCTTCCCTTATTAATCTGAAACCTGCTGTCAGGGGTAGAATTTACAGGTATTTTCTCCTACTCATAGTAGGTCTCTAAACTTTGTTTTCATTGTTTCAGAGTTATTTGGGAGTCTAATGTAAAGTTTTCTATTCCTGGGAACTTGATACTTATTTCAAATATATGTACACAGCATACATCCCTTACATGGACACACTGATTAATCAGATCTGTTATATTATGGTGTGGAAAGTTTTTTCACTAGATGGAAAACTATGTAAATGACAAAGGTTTGCAGATTAAAGATGTCTTGTAAAGGACTCATAACAGTTTACTTGTCTGAAATTAAAAAGTGGCCTCAGGGGATGCTGAAATTTATCTCTGGTGACTTGCCAGTGTCACACACTCTCATGGGTACCAAGTGTAGTTCTCAGACTCTTGTTTGACACCAACTACATCAGCAAATAAGTTTGGGTATATCTTTATACATTTTTAAGTATTGATTATCACAAAAGGAAATGTGAAGTCTCCAAGGGGCTATTACATTCTAGGTAACACAGAACACTATTCCCTAAGGACCTGAGTTAAGTAAAAGTCTTAAAATAGCATTCACAGCAAGGAACAGGCTCAAATCTGGTAGGCATCCAAGTGACAGTCAGCAAGTATGGTTTCAAAGTGTGAGTTGTCAGCAGGCTTTGGAACTGGTGGTAGGTGCCAGGGAGCCTGTTCCTGTGGTACTAATAATAACTAGGAACAGCTACAATTTACTGGATGTTTTCTTGCCTTGAGTGATGTCCTTACTAGTTTATGTCTGTTTCTTGATGTAATTCTTATTTTTTAGGCAAGAAAAAAAATCTCATTATCATGTTACAAATTAGATAAGAAAGACTGTGGAAATCTTTTCTTTAAAACACAGAAATTGGGGCTGGACAAGCTTTACACACTGAACTATTTACCTACCCCTAGTTTCTTATTTTAAACATACAAATGGAGTATTTTGGTAAAAAAAAATCCAACAATAATTGCTTGCTTATGCTTTGCTTGCTTGTTTATTCTGTTATTGGATATTGGATTTTGTATTTTGGGTTTTTTTTGTTTTTGTTTTTGTTTTTTGGTTTCTGGTGCTGCTGCTGCTAGTGGTGGTGGTGGGTTTTGGTTTTGTTTGTTTGTTTGTTTGTTTGTTTTGGAGATAGGGCAGCTCTGTGTAACCCTAGCTGTTCTTGAACTTTGTAGACAATGCTATCCTCAGAACTCAGAGATCCACCTGTTTCTGACTTGCAACTGCTGAGATTATTGTGAGCCACCAAATCTGAGTTCAATCATCATTTCTTTAGAAAGGATTATATACACGATAGTATATACATTTTCACATGTAAATAAACTTTTAGATGTTCCTAAAATAGACTAGGGTGCCAACCTGACATAACCTGGTGTGTCCTGAGAAGAAGGAGTTCCATTTCAGGAACTATCTCCTGGTCTGTAGGAATTGAAAGGATGCTACCTGGCCTGGGCCTGGCACACATGGCTCTGGCAGGCCTTGCTTTTCTCCCTGATACCCCTACTTGCTAAAAATCATTAGATTACGTTTCTAAAGCTAGCCACCAGAATCTATTCTCTTATTTGGCCAATTCCTCCTCCGAAGGTTGACAACCAATATCCAACTGCAGAATTATTGAAGTCCAGCCATCTAAAACCTCCTTTGGCTCACCTAATAACATGTCCAATTAAAAAAGAAATATTTCATCCTAACACAGGGTTTTCTACTTTACCTCTATAAGCTTCCATTTTTACCCATGGGCCACATCTGTCTTCTCTCTAGCCAGCAATAGTCCTTTGTCCCATGCCTCCTGTCTGGGACAAAATCCCTTCCCCCTCTCCCTTTCCTCTTTTCTTCCTTCTCCTTTGTTTCCTTCCCTTTCTCCCTCTTCCTCTATCTCCTGTCTTTTGGCCTTTATCTCTGCCCTCTTTTCCTGCCTGGCAACTAAATCTCCTTTGTGCTGAATATTTGATCTTGTGGTGTCTTGAGCAGACTTGAAGGTTTCCACAGGCATGTGTATCGGCTGTTTTCATGAATAATGATTGATGTGGGAGCACTCAGCTACTTTGTGCAGCTCCACTTCTATTGGTCCTGGCTTTTATAAGAAAGATGACTGAGCATGAAATAAAGAGGGACCCAGTTAGCAGCATGGGTATCTGCTTCAGTTCCAGTCCCTAGACTCCTGCCATGAACTTGTTCCCTGACTTCTTATCATGATGGATTATAAACTGTCTGCTGATGTAAACCCCTTCTCATAAATATAAGTAATTGTTGGTCAAGATGTTTATCACAGCAAACAGAAAACTATTAGAAACAAATACAAACTTTACTATATAGGATATACTTACTTGGTCTCCAAGTACTTTGATCACAAAGGAATGCAAAACCATATGTGTCAAAATGTATATACACAGGCCCAGAAAGAAAGCCTACTTGAACTATGTTTTATTATTTTTTAAAATATTTCATTTATTTTTACTTTATATGGATATTTAAGTGCCTCCATACACACACACACACACACACACACACACACACACACATATACCACAAGCATACCTCATGCCTGCAAAGACCAGAAGACAGTATCAGCTCCCTTAGAAATAATGCTATAAGCGGTTGTGGGTCATTCATTGTGTGTGCTAAGAAATGAAGTTGTATTCTCTACAGGAGCAGCAAGTGCTCCTGCCTACTGTTATAGAGGAATTTTAATCTAACAACATGGCTGCTCTGGCAAGGGATCACATCCAAAGACCCTGCAGATTTATGTGAAAGTGACATCTCAGGCTGGTGAGATGGCTCAGTGGGTAAGAGCACCCGACTGCTCTTCCGAAGGTCCAGAGTTCAAATCCCAGCAACCACATGGTGGCTCACAACCATCTGTAACAAGATCTGACGCCCTCTTCTGGAGTATCTGAAGATAGTTACAGTGTACTTACATATAATAAATAAATAAATCTTAAAAAAAAAAAAAAAGAAAAGAAAAGAAAAAAAGAAATGACATCTCATTTGGGGGGCCAAAGTGTCGAATCAGAGAAAAATTTGACAGAATGAATCAGAAGTAAGATACTCCCAATTTTTACAAGAAGAAAAAGGAAAGAGAGGTACTTGGGAGCAGGAGAGAATGAGTCAGGAGTAGAGGGCAGTTCAGTGACTGCAGTTCAGTTGAGTTTGGTCAATGCAATGGAGTTCAGTTGAGCCCAGTTCTGTGTAGTTCTATGCACTTCAGTTGAATGAAGTTGAGTTGGGTTGAGTTCATGCAGTCCCATTCAGTTCTGTTCATTTTCTGCAGTCAGTGCAGTTTAGTTTGTGGAATTCAGAGGCAATTTTTCCAAGTAAAGCAACTCAGTCAGAAGCAGAGAGAAGTTAGTCTGAATCAGTCAGCTTGGAAGATTAGATTGCACAGAGACTAGAAGTGTCCGGGCCTAGGCATAGGGCTTGCTAATACAGAGAAAGAAACTGCAAAGTTTGGAGACAGCTCTCATCTCATCCATTCCTCTGAGGAAAGAAAGACAACGTTTACATGCTGGACCATCCTTCCAACCCCAACTTCTATGTTTTAAAGGAAAGATGAACTAGTATACAGTTTAGTCATAAATTATAACCCTAGTGAATTTTTTGTATGTCTTAAAAAGTCTGACTACACGGTATTAAGTGCGACCTTGTCTATGATGCTTAGGTGCACGAGGTGGGCTACATGTTCATTTCATCTCCTTCAGCAGCAGTGCAGAATTTCAGTAAAGAAAAAAATACTAACATTTTCCCCTAATTTTTAAGTTTGAATCTTTTTGTGTTTAGCAATGAATATATTTTTAAAAGATATATTTTATTTGGTGGTATCTATGGCAACCTTCAGTGTCTATTTTCTACTGGAAGAAGGAGACAATGTAACAAGCCATGCAATTGTTCTTCTCGATGTCTTTGGTTAATATATTCACAATTCCTCTAGTTTTTACCAGCCAGGCTATCAGTAGTGGCAGTAGTGTTCTCAGTTTGTCCATAGAACACTTAAACTAGGGATCGTTTCTCTTCTGAGAGCTATGCATTGGTAACATTGATTTTTCTTTTCTGTATTTCAGCTTTTTTGTGTGTGTGGTTCACATTGGCCTTCTAAGTTAGTCTCACCAGGTGAATGAGCGGTATCGAGATTCACAGATTTGAAGGGATCACCTATCTCTTATTTACATTGGGTCTCATTAAAGAATTATTTCAATATAACACATTATTTTTATTGTTAAGCTCAGGTTGATTTTTCTTGGCCCTTTGAAACCTGGAGTTTCCCATGGCACTCTCTCTCAAGTCTCTCTTTCTATTAATCAACTGAAAATAGAAAATTTAGTGCTGTGTGTGAGACATACTGCAACGTCTCCAGGATGTCAACTGCGTTCCTCTAGCACTGAGTAGAAGCCGGGACAGTGTTGGGTGACTGTCTGCAAGCAAAACACCTGCAAGACATCTGCCTGCTTTTAACTGTGACTTCTAATTCCTGGAAAGGATTTAAATAGTATAGTAAAAGGATTTACAAACCACAGACATCTCTGACAAATGCCTTCTTTGTTTACCCTGAAATACTTACTCAGTTAAATTTGGGAATCCTGTTTGGGCTTCCTAGTACATTCTCCATTGAAGCCTTTCCTTCACGTCTAGGTGTTAGCAAAGGGGAAACTTGCTGACTGGCATCAGACTTTTCTTGTAACGATGCTGTCTTCATTTTATTTCATGGTTTTTTGACTAAAGTAAAACATGAGGGAATGGCACCAGTCAAGCCATTTTGTGAATTCCTACCATGTTCATAGTCTCTGACTTAAAGCAACCAGCAGAGGTCAGGAAAGTACTGTCAGTGTGATACTTCTAAGGCTGGTTTTCACAGGCCACCACTCTAATGTAAAGGTCACATCTTAGAGTCACATTTTTCTTTTGGTTTTTAAAGCAGAATTTACTTAAAGGGTAGATATTTCATAGCGTTCTCCAACACTTTGTGATTTCAGGTTGATTTCAGTAAATAAACAATTATGTGCTTTCATGCAATCAGTGATAGAGTTCTAGCCTAGCATAAAAAGGGTGATATAAACAAGCTAGGAGGAAGATATATATATATATATATATATATATATATATATATATATATTTATACTATATATATATATATAGTATAAATATATATATGGTATAAATATCGATATATGCAGGTAGATATAGGTACAGATACAGATGCTATAGGTATAGATAATGTATTTCCAAGTCTATAAAAAAAAAACAGCAGCTATGTGTATTGATGTGATATATTTTTTCTTCTTTTTCTTTTTTAATTCTTTTATTAGGTATTTTCTTCATTTGCATTCCAAATGCTACCCTGAATGTCCACTATACCCTCCCCCCGCCCTGCTCCCCTGCCCACTCACTCCCACTTCTCGGCCCTGGTGTTCCCCTGTATGGGGCATACAAAATTTGCAAGACCAAGGGGCCTCTCTTCCCAACGATGGCTGACTAGGTGATATGACATATTTGATGAAGAAATGCAGAACCCGTTACACCTTATCTACTAACCGTAGCATGAAATAAAAATGAACTAGAGTTTTCACACATATTTTTATGAAGAAAAATGTTTTGATTTATTTTTTCTTATTGGAGCTAAAAAATTTTATACATACTTTAGGGTAATTTTAGGTCATTACTCTCCAAACTAATGTGGTTTTCATTAGGAGCATGATTTGACCATAAATCTTAAGGTTCCTTTTAAAACTTCCATGTTCTAGATCATAATACTGCCTCAGGTCAGAAGGATGGGTATTTTCGAAAGGTCAAAGCAAAAGAAGGGTCATAGAAACTGTGGAGATTGGGACCCTTTGTACCCTGATAGGAGGAATGAAGTTAATATGGACATTACCTACTGCATGGATTTTCTGGTCTATGACTGACATGTGACATGTGACATCTTATTAAAGCACTATTCTCAGTAGACAAGATAGAGAAACTCATCTCTAAACAATAGGGGAATAGGTAAAAAAAGAAAGTTTGTAACACACATACATACATACACACACACATACATACACAATCATTGACTGAAAACTGGTCCTGAAATTAAGGATGCATAATAGGGTATTATATTACTCCAAGGGCTAAAGCACAGAAAGACAAACACTGCATAATCTGCCTGGTATGTGCAATGTATAGTAATTATAGATTCAGAACACAGAAGGTGTTTAAAGAGGTCAGGGAAACAGGGAAGGTAGAAATCATCATTAAATCAATGTGTCCTGGAGAGCTGATGTGCAGCAAGGGACTGTGGCCATGGCAATAGAGTGTGCATATGAAATTTGCCTAGAAAGCAGATATTAAATATTCAGACTACACAGGAAAGAGACTGTAAAGTGATGGTTATGGTAATTAGCTCAATTGTAATGACTGCTTTAAAATGTATACATATATTAGAGGATCACAGTATATATACATATTGTGGTTTTTCGAGACAGGGTTTCTTTGTATAGTCCTGGCTGTCCTGGAACTCACTTTGTAGACCAGGCTGACCTTGAACTCAGAAATCCACCTGTCTGTCTCCCAAGACGGGCCTGTGCCACCACTGCCCGGCTTCACAGTGTATATCTAGTGTATATCTTAAATATTGGTAACTTTCTCAGCTACACATCAACAAATCTGGAATGTACCCCGAGGTCCAACAATTGTTGACTAACTGGTTACAATGTTTCAATTATAATGAGTATTTCCTGTTTCTTCTCATATCTTTGTGCATGGATGTTTCCTTTGATCCTTGGAATTCCATTTTTCTCATGCTTCTAATTAATGAACCTGTTGTAAATTTTTAACAGTTCAAATTATATGGGCATTAATTATATAAATATTTTATGGTTAACTAATAGTATTTACTTACATTATAAATCGCAATATATACCTTATACTATACATTTTAAATGAATCCTAAGTAAATTCCCTTTGTTTATTTTGATAGATGAGACTACCCATTGGGCCATTTGGAAGACGTTCTGAACTCTGAGGAGCTTTTTGCTCAAAATATTGAAACAAACTCGCAGGAGGTCAGCACTTACTCGTTGCATTTAATATTTATTGGCCTTCTGGGTGTAAGGTAATTGGTTCTACTATAAAATGCATCAGTGAATTTGTCTTTCTTTCTAGACCATGCCATTGGGTCTACTAATGCTTCTTCTCATGAGACAAAACAGGGTTTTTTTCTATACTAAAAAGAGTGAGTTTTCATCTGAGTAGACTTTAGAATTTTAGTGCAGAACTCTCTTGCAATGTTTAAAGAGTGATAAAATGAATATACTGAAACTAATAGGACTTCATCCACTGTCCTTACACCTTGTATCTTCATGATATTTTGGTATTTTTGTTATGTCTTTCCCACACTTGAAGCACTTTTTATTTATTCATTCACATATTTCAAAGCCTAGAGGTGTATAGAAAGTGTGAAATATATTTTCTGTTTTCTTCAGTGACTTTATTTTGGACAGACCATTAAATGTGATTATAGCTGTACTGTCTAGTTTTGTGTCAACTTGACACAAGCTGGAGTTATCACAGAGAAAGGAGCTTCAGCTGGGGAAATGGCTTCACGAGATCCAGCTTTAAGGCATTTTCTCAATTGGTGATCAAGAGGGGAGGTCCCATTGTGGGTGGTGCCATCTCTGGGATGGTTGTCTTGGTTCTATAAGAGAGCAGGCTGAGCAAGTCAGAGGAAGCAAGACAGTAAAGAACATCCCTCCATGGTCTAGGCATCAGCTCCTCCTTCCTGCCCTGCTTGAGTTCCAGTCCTGACTTCCTCAAGTGATGAACAGCAATGTGGAAATGTAAGTTGAATAAACTCTTTCCTCCCTAACTGCTACTTGGTCATGATGTTTGTGCAGGAATAGAAACCCTGTCTAAGACAAATTGGAACAAGCATAGTGGGGTATTCCTGTGACATCCTGACCATGTGTTGGTGAGGACAGTGGAAAAGACTTTGGAACTTTGAGTTAGAAGATCCACTCAGTGTTAAGAGCTCTGTGGGATGTTGTATAGGAGGTTGGAAGATAATGTTGAGAACAGTGCAGAAGATGGAGGCGTGGCTTGCGAAGTTTCAGAGGGAAGTTTAAAGACTCTTTTCAGGGACCTAGCTATTTTGATTGTGAAGATTCTGTGGTTCTGGTTAGCTGGGACTGAAGAATCAGCTGTGATTAACAAGATACCAGAACTACTAGAGTGAAACCTTTGCAATACTGGGACTATTGATGCTGGTCAGCTGGAGCTAAGAACTTAGCGGTGATTAAGAAGAGACCAGCAAGTCTTCAGCCTCTACACTAGAGAATTAGTATGATTATGAAAATCTTGTGAAAACTTTCATGCAATGTTCAAATCTTAGATAATGTCAACTATTTATGCTGGGAGAAACTCTGGAAATGTGAAAATGTAAAACGCTTTTCATGACACCTTTTTACTTGTTCACCCTCAAATGTTACAAGATGAAGGCATGTTGGAAAGTCAGAAGATAAGAATGTGTAACACATTAATTGAGAAAAAGAAATAATCCATTTCAAATGGAAACTACTTAAGGTCTTTAATACAATCCTCAAAATATCTAATAAATATGGTAACATTCTGTATATTTAATTCAAATGAACCAATTCAGAAAAATTATACTTAAAAGAGTATCTGGCAAACTGAGCCAACCAGACAGCATATTCTTTATCTTATAAATATGCTTACAGATGTGAAGTGTGCTTCGAGTATGCAGTGATAATTCATCTCAAATGCTTGTTTCACATTATAGGATAACAACTAACCATGAGTATCTTGTGATCTGGTCAACAGCTCCTTTTCTGTTGTCCTGTAACTGACTCCAAAAAAGCTAAAAGATTCAAGAAGAAGAAGAAGAAGAAGAAGAAGAAGAAGAAGAAGAAGAAGAAGAAGAAGAAGAAGAAGAAGAAGAAGAAGAAGAAGAAGAGACCAGCATCATTGAGGT
>NC_034601.1:67729665-67770710 GCF_900095145.1 Mus pahari
TTTGTGCAGAAATAGAAACTCTGAGTAAGACAAGAGCCAAAAACAAGACGTCCCTTATAATTTTTCTCCTTTTTTTTGCGGTCTGAATATAAGGAATCCGGAGGGACCTTTGGAGTCTGTCATCGGGCTGGTTGGGTCTGAAAAGTCAGTTTGCTGCCCGCCTTTCTCAGAGAATAGGAAAATGGGGCTGTCCAAAGAAAGGCAGCACTTCGTACCCAATTTTTACTATTTTCTGGTTGAAATGACAATGGGAAATTTGCCATCAGTATCAAAAGTATATTGAATTTCATAGGACTCAGTAGGCATCCCTAGCTTATAATAAACATTTGGGATCCATAAAATTGATTATCTATGAGTGGATTAGTAGAATACTGTCCTCCAGATTACTCACCAAATTATTTATCAATGTTCATAATAATCATTTGATGATTTTCAACTGAATTTCAACCAATTATAAACAAATGAGTGTGATTTTATAAACTGATTAGTTTTTTTTTTTAATTTTCATTCATTACAAGACCCTAAGTATGTCTAAGAGTTTTGGGTTTTGGTTTGTTTTTTTTGTTGTGGTTGGTTTTTTGTTTTTGTTTTTTGTTTGTTTGTTTGTTTGTTTGTTTTGTTCTTTGGTTTTTGTTTTTTTGTGGTTTTTTTTTGAGCTGTTCATATATAGGATCTTTCTTATAAACAAAAAGTGCATGAGAAAAATACCATTAATGTCTTACTTTGTCCAAGACAGAGACTATGAATCATGAGGTGATATTGCTTCAGTCATTTATTCCATTCTTAAACACTATGAAGAAACTAAGGCTCTCTGCCCCAGTGTAGGGGAATTCCAGGGCTAGGAAGCAGGAGTGGGTGGGTTGGTGAGCAGGGGGAGGGGGAGGGAATAGGGGGTTTGTGAAGGGGAAATCAGGAAAGGGGATAACATTTGAAATGTAAATAAAGAAAATATCTATTAAAAAATATCTATTAAAATATACATAGAGGAGTTAAGCAAGTTCTTAATCAGGCATATTGTTTTGTTTTGAAGCCTGAGATTTCCAGTGAGTTTTTCTTTAGGTGTAATTAACAATTAGGTTAAACACTATCCTCATAGATCTTCATGTGTCTGAAACCAGTTTCTCTCCACCCTTACGTTATCCTCCTCTCTGTGAAAAATAACTCCTTTTCTTTCTAAATAATATATTTTTTCCTCTTAACCTTATACACTTATACACTTGCTGATTCTTTTCCCTTAGAGCAGCAATATTGAACCTGTGGTTTGCAGCCCCTTGGGGGTTGAACAATCCCTTTCACAGGGATCAAATATCTTGCCTATCAGATATTTGCATTGTGTTTAATATCGGTAGCAAAACTACAGCTAGGGAGTGGCAACAGAAGTATTTTATGTTTGTGGGTCACCATAACATGCGACACTGCATCAAATGGTAGCAACATTGGAGTGGTTGAGAACCATTGCTTCAGAGCCAAGGATTTAAACTATTGATCTTTCCTCTCATTGTGTCTGATGCCTACCCTAGAATCAAATGTGTGATTTCTGTGTTTTTTTTTTCCCCAAGGAACTGGTTATGAACAGCTTTGTAATCTAATTTAATGCACATATACATTTTATTCTGACATATACTTTTCTATTTGCTTAGCGGTCTTCATGATTGAAATTACCCTTATTTATAGTGTAAGGTGACTGTGACTTTCCTAGAAACATAAAAGGCATATATTCATTTTCTTTTTGTCTAGTGCTTCCAGCTATTTTCACTCAAAAATTCTTGAGGATGTAGTGTGTTCTGCAATATCATGGGAACAAGCATGAAAAAGGTATTTCAGCTTTCACTGGTCAGTCCAGTGTGTCTGAAAAGCAAAAAGAGTTTTGACCAATATTTAAGTAATCTATTAGAAATTAATAAAAGCAAAAAAAAAGCCAAGAAAATCTGGTTCATGTGGAAATAAAATAATGTGGAATGGGATATCCTTTTATTTGGTCTTGAAGATTCACTAGAAATTGATAAATATAAAGATCAGTTCTGGTGCAGGTTTCACTTGGTGAATTTGCTATAAACCCTGCCAAAGGGATTGGACAAGGTGATGCATAAAGACCTAGCTGAGAGAGCCAGTTCTCCAGAAACCAAGCCTACCAGTGCTTTCCTTTTGATTGTTGCATCTCTTACTGCAACATTTAGAGATCATATCTTGTACTATAACATTTAGGGATTATTTCTAATATGTTTGAATTCTTTTAATCAAAGAGATCATGGTAACAAAAGAAACCACAATAATGTCACTGCCTCTGATAAGTCAGTACAGATACCTTATTGATGTTAATTATAGATGTCCAAGTTAAAGGAGTCTATGTGATTTTTGTGGTTATGTTGGCCTTTGGAAAGCATTTGGTATTAATCAATGACAAAATTTGGAGGATACCATCTTACAATATGTCTCTTAATTTTAAAATCTTGACTTTATTAGGTTTTATTTTTATAATACCTGGTTCAATAAATGACCATTATTATGAGACGAGCCATATATCATCAATAATTTTTGCTTACAGCTTTATCTCAATGTTCACATGCCACTGAGGCATATTTAATGTCATGGTGTTCAGTGAGGCCACTAATTCTCTCTAGGACAGCTGATTCCTCTCCTTTCTGCAAACTCACATCAGGCACTGGTCATCCAGCTTAATCATTCAGGACTCAGTGTACCCTGAGGAAACAGAGATTTGGGGGCCATTAATGAAATGCAAGAATTCCATTTTAATGTATTTCATCATGAATAAGAACAAAAAGGAATTTGCCTTTACATCTGAAAAGAAAAATAAATAAGTAATAAACAAAAAATAGGAAAATGTGCCATATCTCTGATGGTTCGTCAGGTGTTTCTCTACTCCTGTAGTTTCAATAAAAGATCATGGCCCTTAACATAATATTTTGTGTGTTTTAAAAACTGTGCCAATGCCATCAATCTTTCTGTCTGTGTTCTTTATCTTACTTTATTTTCTGCTTATCTTGCTTGATATGTCACAACTATCCAAAATGTATTTCATCTGTAGAGTATTTTAAGATGCAGTTCTAATCAAAGGTTAGAATATTCACCTTTCCAGCACATTCAGGATTAGTTGCTTCTGGATTAAAATTAGGTCAGATCTAGTTTTGATTTGTTAGTGCTTTATCAAAAGCCATTTGGTCTTTTGCTTGTTCAACAAAGAAGAATTCAATGTCAATCTTTCCTTTTAAAAGTATTTTCTACAAATCAAATGGCTAATGGTTGCATATAAACCTGCCTCAGAAAGCACTTTAGGCATCTGCTATTGCAGAGTGTGCAATCTTCAGAACAGTAGAACAACCTTATTTAAGTAGAATATAGAGTGCAAGCTCTACAGGTAAGTCTCAATTCAAGTAGCCTAGCTTCATTTTTATAAGAAAAAATAGTTGTGATATTTTATAAAGAATATTATCATATATTAATCCCAAATTTAATATATTTCACAAACAACACATTGATGGATGTAACACTATAGACTTACACTACACAGGTTTTCCTCTAAAAGGAGTTTCCTGGAAGTGCTACCATCATGAAATAAATTCCATAAGAGCTGGCTTTGGCTATTAGAGAGCTTCCTTGCCTGTGGCCCCACCCATGTTCAGCCAAATGATAAGGAAACTGATGAACAACTTGCGTTGGCAGAAGCGTTGTCAGGCATGATACACAATACAACTGTACCAATGCTTACTCTTAATGCTTTCACTTCCATTCCCATGGATTCCCCAACATGAAGTACGCAACTTCAAGCTTATAGGATATGACTTTTATATAATACGATTTTTGTTCCCCTGATATTCATATATAAACATTTTAACCTTTAATAGCTCAGAATATGACTGTATATAGCAATAGCTTTAAGGTAAAGCAATCTCATTAGGGTGGGTCATCACTCCATATCACTGGGGATCTTATCAAGAGGAGATGGGCTGGAACAGAGACCCATGCACAAAAGGAACACTAAGCACAAAAAGAGATCATCTGCCCACAATCCAAGGAGAGAGGCTAGAGAAGGAAGTATGCCTCAGACAGGAGGAACCGTGTCTCCAGAATTGTGGGGACACACGTTTCTCTTGCTTAAACCATGCCACCTGTGAAAAATCAATTCAGCATTTGTTTCCAAAGAGTTATGCTAAAGACAATCACCAGATTGAAACTCCAAAGTAAATAGGAAGCACAGGGTAACTCATGAGGAGGAAATTGTACTAAGCATGTACAATATTAAAAGAAAATTCCATGATTGTTCTACAGTTGTACATAGGAAATAAACGGTAATTTTGCTGATTTATATATAATGAAATATTGTGTGTGTGTTTGTGTGTGTGTGTGTGTCCATCCTAGATGTTGTTCTATTCCTGGAAAGAGGTACAATGCATGACCAAGCCAACTTATGAAAAAAATAACCATTTTATTGGGGCTTGCTTATAGATTCACTGTGTGAGTCCGTGACTGTGGGGAAACCCTACTGCTAAGATCACATAACCTACAAAGACCTGACAGTTCCCTGAGCTCAGCACAAAATGGAGAACTCCCTTTTCCTCTTCTCCACCTGATCTTATCTGTGGAATCCTAACCCCACATCCCCTACCTGAGAAATGTCCCATAGTTCTTTGTCAAATCACAGGTTCAACTCCCTTTCTCTCCATAAGGATCTATACCTGGAATGCCTCTCCATGCAAATGAGACATTTCCAACGCCTTAAGCCCCAGTCAATATACATTCACCCTAAGAAAACCCCTTCCCACTCTCCAACATTCATAGAGCCTTGTTTACCCCAAATAAAGTAAACAAGCTGTTCCACTGAATATTATCTAAGAGAGCTATAACACCAAAAGCTTCTGAGAGGGCTTCTCCCCTCACCCCGCCCCAGCATGTACAGACAAAAGCTGAGGGCTTATATACGATACACAAGCAGAAGGCAGAGATAGAAAGAGACTAGGTCTGGTATGGGCTTTTGAAATATCAAACCCTATTCCCAATGACAAACACAATTCTTCTATGATGTCAGACCTCCCTATCCTTCCCAAAATGTTCCATCAACTGTAGACCAAACATTCAAGCATATGAATTTATGAGGGCCATTCTCACTCAAATCACCACAATATGCCAACTATACCGTTAATTCATATGTATTGAAATTATACTGGGATACAATAAGGCAAAACCTTGGTAGAAATCTACTCATTTAACATGGTACACGAAACTTCTTCTTTTCCTTAGTATTTTTCTTGACCTTTAATTTTTTTCTTTTGGGGAGGTCTTCCTAGCATATCTTGATTCAAAATTGCATTTTTTTCAAAAGAACGTTCTCTTCAGCTCTATCACACAGAAAACATTTTATGAGTAACTATTAGAAACTCCTCCTCCCTGATTTCGATCAATTACCAAATGCAGATCAGAGATCAAAGGAAAGTATAAATTGTCATAACCTAGGGATAAAAGAACATTCATCTATGCTAAAAAATGTTAACAGTTTTTTTTAACTGAAGTCTTGAAGTGCTATATAACTAAAATCTCTTTTAAAACTCCTTTTAACTCCTGCCAAAAAATCAATAGGATACCCGCACATCTCTTTTCTCTGTTCCTCTAGAATACCTCAGCCTTGTCCCTAGCACTGCAAAAGGTCATGAGCAGCAGCCTCCCGCATGCCCTTGTGCCCACATTTCCTACGGATTCTACAGACCTCCTCTAAATCTCCTTCCCCCAACTAATATCTCTCTCTCTCTCTCTCTCTCTCTCTCTCTCTCTCTCTCTCTCTCTCTCTCTCCTCCCCCACCCCAGCAAGCCCCAAGCATCACTCTTCCCTATATCCCAGTCTCCAACATCAGCAGGTATTCCCTGTGAACACACCATTTGTGTATACCAGCAAAACAGGCAACAAACAGCTATCATATGCTCCAAAAATCCAGAGAGGAAACAGAAATCAAAGAAAAAAATGTCTGCCAAGCAAAGACAAATCTAGAAATCAGCACGTAGAACTATAAATTATCCCAAACCCAGTTACCTGGGCACCAGCTTAAATCACAATCAATAACAACCAGGGAAACAACACCTTTCGCAATAACCTCAAATAATACAAAATATCTCAGGCAGGGGTAACTCTAACGAAGCAAATGAAACTTGTCTGGTAAACACTTCAACTTTTTAAAGAAGGAAATTGAAGAAGATTTCAGAAGATGGATAGAACTTCCATGCTCGTGGATCAATAGGATTAACACAGTAAAAGTGGTCATCCTAACAAAAACCAATCTACAGATTTAACGCCATCCATATCATAATTATAACAAAAATTTTCACAGAATATGAAAGATCAACTCTCAATTTCTTATGAAAAAGAAAAAACAAAGGATAACTAAAACAATCCTGAACTATAAAAGAACTCCTGGAGGTTTCACGATTCCTGATTTCAAGTTGTACTATAGACCTATAGTAACAAAAACTACATGATCTTATAAATACAAGCACAATGATCAGCAGAATCGAAATGAAGACCCAGGTATGAATCCAAACATACGTACACCAGTTTTTTGTAAAGTAGCCAGAAATACACACTGGAAAAAAGAAAGCATATGCAACAAATGGTGCTGGTCAAACTGGATGTCTGCATGTAGAAGAATGCAAATACATATGGATATATGAATATATTTATCACCCTGTACAAAACTCAAGTTCAAGTGGATTAAATACCTCAACATAAACTAGACATATCAAACCTGATGTAAGAGAAAGTGGGACTAACCTTGAACACATTGGTACAGGAGACTCCTTTCTGAATTGATAATATAGGTATTAAGATTGCCAATAAGTGGGACCTCATTAAACTGAAAAGCTTCTGTAAGACAAAGAACACAGTCAATTTGACAAAGAAGCAGCCTATAGGAAAGACTTTTTTTTAAATCAACTTCACACCCAACAGAGGACTGATATCCAAAATATATTAAAAAAAAAAAGAAAGAAACTAAATATCACCAAAACCCAATCTAGTTAAAATATGGGGTACAGATCTAAATAGAGAATTCTCAATAAAGGAACCTTAAGCCTAGAAACAGTTAAAGAAATGCTTAACATCCTTTGCCATTGGGGAAATGCAACATCAAAACTACTTTGAGATTCCATCCTACACCTGTCAGATTGACTGAGACAACTACCATAAATGATAGCTCATGCTGGCAAGGACATGGAGCAAAGGGGACACTCCACTTGTAGCCAGGAAAGGCTTCCAGTGGAGGTATTGGGTTGCACGCAAATGAGTCACTGGTCAAGGAGGTCCCCAAAGAATCCATGGTGTTAAGACAAAGAGTTTCTCACTGCAAAGTGAGCACCAGCATTCCCGAGGACTATATTCACATGACTCACTCAACACGGAGAAGAAGAGCTGGTGCCTACGTGGAGCTTTACCCCTACATTCTAGTCCCTTTGGTGCTGGAAGACATTCTGCATCATACCACAAAGCAAACATGGATGCCAACCCACCCACAGTAGAAAACATTAAAAAAGCAATCCTGTCGTTAATATCCAGTGGAGGAATAACAGCCAACCAAACATAATGTCAACATTTTAGTTTTAATTGATGAGCTACTACTCAGTTCTGTTTCTAATAAAGGTTTCTCCACATTACACAGAGTCAAGGCTGGGACAGCTAGTGCAAAGCACCATATTCAGTTTCTACAAAGACTCGGGACTGTTCACCTTGCTTATCTATCTCCACACTAGCTCCTTCGTGCTTAACTGAAACTATTTTTTGCCCTGTACTTATTTTTTATTCCTTTTATATATGAGGTATTTCCAAGTGTGAGGTTGCTTGTGCACACTGGCATGCTGACACTGGAAATCTTCCTGGATCACTGTTTTACTTTGTTCTTTGAGGCAGAGTCTCTCAGTCAAACTGAGACTCATTAAAACATCTAGTCTCACCAGCCAGCGTGCCCCAGGAATAACATGCCCCTGCCTTTCAGCCCAGAGTCAATCACAGGCTGGTTGGCCACATCAACCTAGCATTTTCACACGTGTAGTGGATCTGGATCTGAATTCTGTTCCTCTTGTATGGCAAGAGCTTTTAGCCATCTCCACAACTGCAGTCAGATTCTTTTTTCTATTTTGGTTTTGTTGTATTGATGAATAACCACTACTTGGCTCAGTGTTTGAAAAGTTAGGTGGAAGAGAAATATTATTAACCAAATAAAAACTCCTATGGCTTATCAACTCAGGACTAAAGTCTCCATTAAGCATGAATGAACGTGAAAGCATCTGTTGCCTACAATTCCCACTGCTGTTAAGATAAACAGTCCTTAGTGAGTACATTCAGTTCTTTGGAAGTTCTCTGGACAAGCCATAGTTTCTAAATTCATAATAAAGTTAGTAAAAGAGCAGAATTATATGAAGCAGAAATATTTGGAATCCAGAATAACCAAAATGTACCTGTGACTATGCTGATACATTCATAGTCAATAGCTTGGCAGGTAGAATGTTTTTAATAATATTAAATATATTTATTATTTTCCAACCCCTGGATTTTTTTCTCACATCTTCACTGTCTCTAAATGAGATAACATGGCTAATGTCATAAAGAAATTTGAATTCAAATTTGTTAGTACAAAGTAAACATTATTTTTACAACCCCAGTCTTTAAAAATATGAAAGATGGGGCAGTAAATAATTGTAAAGTATTTTTTAATCTTAATTGGGCTAACAACTTAACATCTAAATATTAATCATAAATTTTGCTTTTTAAAATTATATTCTGTGATGGCTATTCCTGATTGTCAACTTTTTTAACACTTAACTTTTTATTAAAAATTTTTATTCAATATTTTCTTCATTTACATTTCAAATGTTATCCCATTTCCTAAACACCTATCCCCTCCTTTCTTCCCCTGCTCCCCAACCCACCCACTCCCATTCCCACTCCTGGCCTTCCCCTATACTGGAACATAGAACCTTCACAGGACCTAGGGCCTCTCCTCCCATTGATGACTGACTAGGCCATCCTCAGCTACATATACAGCTATCTTCCAAGCTCCTACACAACATCTCACAGAGCTCTTAACACTGAGTGGATCTTCTGACCCAAAGTTCCAAAGTCCTTCCACAGTCCTCCCCAACACATGGTCAGGTTGTCACAGGAATACCCCGTTATGCTGGTACCAATTTGTCTTAGTCAGGGTTTCTATCCCTGCACAAACATGATGACCAAGAAGCAAATTGGGGAGGAAAGGGTTTATTCAGCTTACATTTCCACATTGCTGTTCATCAGTGAAAGAAGTCAAGACTGGAACTCAAGCAGGTCAGGGAGCAGGAGCTGATGCAGAGGCCATGGAGGGATGTTCTTTACTGACTTGCTTCCACTGGCTTGCTCAGCTTGCTCTCTTATAGAACCAAGACTACCAGCCCTGAGATGGCACTACCCACAAGGGAACCTCCCCCCTTGATCACTAATTGAGAAAATGCCTTACAGCTGGATCTCATGGACAAATTTCCCCAACTGAAGTTCCTTTCTCTGTGATAACTCCAGCCTGTATCAAGTTGACACAAAACTAGCCAGTACACCAGTCAAAATGGCTAAGATGAAAACCTCAGGTGACAGCATAGACTGTCGAGAGAGAGGAACACTCCTCCATTCCTGGTTGTCAACTTAGCTATATCTGGTATGTACTACATCCAGAAATGAAGTGGCACTAGTAGGAGGTGTGGCCTTGTTGAAGTGGGTGTGGCATTGTGGGAGAAAGTGAGTCATTGTGGTAGTGGGCTTTAAGACACTACTCCTAGTTGTCAGAAAGCCAGTCTTCTCCTAAAGGCCTTCAAATGATGATATAGATCTCTCAGCTCCATCTGCACAATGCCTGTCTGGATGCTGCCATGCTTCCTGCCATGATAATAATGGACTGAACCTCTGAACTTGTAAGCCACCCCCAATTTAAATGTCCTTATAAGAGTTGACTTGTTCAGGGTGAATGTTCATAGCACTAAAACCCTAAGACATATTCCTTCTGCAAACAGTGAATTGCTCATTTTAAAACAAATCTCTTTATACATTAGATGAGCATATCAGACCAATAAAATAAATTTACATACTTGTATTTTAAAAGAGATGTATTCGGTTGGTTTATATTGTATTAGCTGGGCAGGAGCAGTCTGTGCCCTGAATGCCTGGTGGGCATCCAATGGTTGCTCAGTCCACCAGACTGAATGCCTCAACAATCTCAACCTGGCACTAAAGATCTAGAGGATTCCTGGGGAGCTACAGGTCTCCAGTCGAAGATGAAAAGCTGAAAACGCTAGAGTCTGACAGTCAGAAGAGGATGGTAGCAGCAGTAACAGCAATATAGTTTCAGAGAGCAGGCAGGCAGGCAGGGAGGCAGGAAGGCAGGTGGAATGGTGGATGCATAGGGGTAGTAAACAGTGACACAATGCTTCTTTCTATCACTTTGTGCCTGAGCCAGGACAGGAAGTTTCTGCCCTTCCCACCTGTGTTGTTCCTTCCAAGAAATATCACCCATGGACCCGCTCAGTGGCTGCTTACTTAGCAGAACCACATATGATCAAATTGATAACCAAGATTAGCCAGCACAAGGACATAACCAGACATTGAAAGCAGGGTTCTCCCCTGCTTTTATTGATCTTTTCCTTGAATAGTCTTTAATTAACTGCAAGCATGTATTAATTAATATTATATGTTCTCGTTCTGCTCGGGGAGTATATAATGGTAAGGGAAATGTCAACCTCCATTCAAAGAGTTTTCAATTTACTGGATTTTTGCCAATGAATTTAATCAATTATCTGTTCTAATCATTTAATATTACACACTGGATGTAGGGAAGAGTGGATCAATACGATGGGAGCTCATAGACTAATGAGAGAGAATGACATCCCATTCATAGACTTGTATTTTAACAATGGGCTGTAGATAATTAAAACCTAGCAAGGAAGGAGAAAGAGGTGCTTCACTTTACCCGGGACGGTGGGAGAGAGAACCTTTCTAAAGGTACTTTTGAGATGACTGTTTCTGGGATGATCCAGGCTCCCAGTGCAAAACAGCCCCACTCAGGGTACAAAAGAGCAGATTAGTATAGGTGGCAAATCACAGTCACTAGAGGGCAGCATTGAGAGAGCCAGTCATCCTGGGACAAGTGAGTGGAGGAATATAGGTGTTCTAGGTTTATGCTCAGGAGTATGAAGGATGAAAATGGAGACATGGGTATCTAAGGTTTGCAGACAAGAGAACAAATGAGGATACTGCAGAGGTTGAACTTGATAGAAGATGAATTCACTGGTGACAAGGCTGACCTTGTCCAGTGATAAAATTATACCAAATACTTTTAATTCAATATTTATTCAATAATTCCCCCATTTATGAGTTGAAACTATTAAAACAACAATATCGAAATGTATGAACAATTTAAGCTTATTCCTAACTAGCTTACAAAGAAATGACACTTAGACTATGGTTATTGTATTTGGCTTTGAGGATTACTAGAAGTCACCCCTAATCTTCTCTGCTATCTTCAAACCTGGCTACTTCTACAGGGGTGTACCCCAGATACTTGTTGTTTCTCCTGGCCATGTGTTCATGGTTCATCTCTCCTCCTGATGGCTACCTCCTCCTCCTCCTCCTCCTCCTCCTCCTCCTCCTCCTCCTCCTCCTCCTCCTCCTCCTCCTCCTCCTCCTCCTCCTCCTCCTTGTCCTCCTCTCCCTCCTCCTCTTTCTCCCTCTTTTCTTCCTGGTCTCTCCTCCTTCAACCAGATCACTCCCTACCTGCCTACTCTTAATCTCTCCAGTAATTGGCTATAGCCAATTTTATTTAACCAATAGTTTTAAATCAAAGAACAATGGGATATAGAACAAGGATTGCACAACAAAAGCTTCTATGTGTGAGAAGTTAAACATAGGCCTAGGTATAGAATTTAGCAAAACATTACAATACAATGCAACAGACCAAACATCAACATAGAAATGAATGAAAATCACTTGCATATGCGACATTGATTTTTACACATATTAAAATATACTTTTCCAATGCTTAATCATGACCTCTATTTTATTTATGTAGGACTCTCAATGGTTAGCATGTCACCCAAAATTTTGTCATCTTGAGATACTTGTTGAATAGGAGGATGCAAAATACAACTAAGCAGTGTCATTTTACGTTTATGGGTGATTGACTAAGTCCTTTTGTGCACTGAGGGCTTCAAAGCAAGATCTGTAAACAACGAACACAAAATGAATCAGCTGAATAATTCCCCATATACAGCTATACACGTCAACTTTAATTCCCACATAATGATATATATTCATTAATTTAGCCTTTTAGAGTTGCACTTTTGCCAACAAGACTTGTCCCTATCTTTCTACATGAGAAAATAGGACATGTTGATTACTGCCTTGGTAATTTAGCTATTATTCTCAATTTCCTGTGTGTCAATTTAAAAATGATTGCTGGTGTCTGCATGTGTAAAGTTGGCACCTAAGGCTTTTGTTCAGTATTCTTCAGGCATAAATGACCTTTGCAAATCCTTAGCTCATTTGTTAGTGAATTCTTTTATAAAGTAAGTAGTTAAGGGAAAGGAAGTATCACGTTAGCTTGAACAACTCACTAGAACTAGAAAAATCAGATGGGACTAGACATAGGAATCTCAAGAACATTTTGAGTATTCATCTTATGCTGATATCTGTACCTGAAGTGCTTTCAGATAAACACTTTCCCTCCAGGTTTTTCTGGTTCCTTTTCCACAGTGAGGGCCAGAAGCATCTTGTGGGTCCGTCCAGGACTGTGCACCATGGGGCTGTCATCCAACTCCTGATGATGCCTTGTCTATTGTGGCTGTTCATGTTCAAAGGCAGAATGTTTAAAATTTGATTGAATCCTGTGCCTCTTGAGAAACATGTGCTTTCCAGAGGGGCAGTGGAAGGCTGCTCCACTTAGCACCGACCCAAAACTTCCAGTTCTCTTAATTCTTTGCTTAAGCAAATGAAACAAATTTCACCTGGAAAAAGTGGATGCTTGCATCTCTCTTTTAGAAGAAACTTTTGTGAATATACACAAACATTTTCTTTTAGGTTCTTCCTTGTGTCAAGCATATGTGACTGTCATTTCATTGTATATTCTAAGTTGACTGTAAGTACCATAGTGAATTCTTTATAATTGGTTTTAGTTATGTTTTGAAAAGTGGTATCTTGGTTAAGTTTTACCTGCCAAAAACAAAAAGTGAAAAACAAAACAAAATATACCCCCAAAATGAAACATACAGAAAGCAGAAAGCAAACAAACAAAATTAAAAAAACCCTCTTCTTTCTTATTTCCATCTTAACTTGAATATATTAACATTGAAATAATAATTATTCAATTGTTTGGTAAAGGGACCAAACATGGGGATTCATTTGCCTATGCTGGCTTTCTGTGTTCTTTTCCTTTTGTCTCTAGTTCCTATAGCAAGGTTCTGAGTCTAGCAATATCCTTGTTTCACATGCAAAGGAATATCAAATTCATAGTGTGTTAAGTGAGCCTAAGTCTTATCTAACCACAAAGCCATATGCTTTCCTTTATGGTGTCTGTTTACAGATTTGTTAAGATAGAGGCTCTGCTAATGAATACATGCTATAAAATGGATACATCCAAAGAAATAATATACAAATGTCTTTACTTATTGAAATGATCCCCAGATACATAGATTTAATTAAATTTTATGAATATGTATAAAATAATGGTAGAGGAATTTTAATCCAGCAACATAGCTACTTGGACTGGTATATAGCTATGCTTTTAATGGACACCTTTAATCCCAAACAAGGTAGGTGAGGAAGTGGCCATGTTTGAAAGTGACATCAAATTGACGGGCAGAATCCAAGAAATGTTTGACAGAAGGAGTCAGAGCTAGGATATGCCCAAATCTCATGAGAACAGCACAGAAAAGAGATGTTACTTAAGGGCAGTCAGTCAGTTCTGTTCAGTCTGTTGAGTTCATTCAGCCAGTGCCGGGTGTCCAGAATAGTGGAGTTCAGTTTCCTTGTGAGTTCATGCAGCTCCTTGCAGGTCAGCAGAGGGAGTTGAAGCCAGAGAAGAATAAAGAGCCAGAAGATTAAAACAAATTGCCAGAATTAGTTTGAAGCCAATCAGAAGCTGAGAGAAGCCAAATTGATCAGTCATCTAGAAGAGGAGTTTGAGTCATAGCAGCTGAGTTCAGTCAGCCAGCCAGAGTTCAGAAAGAACTAAAATAGGTCGAGCTTATTTAGCAGGAAGCCTGTAAGACAAAAATGTACAACAAACTGTTAAAATAATAATTGAAGATTTAAAAAGACAACAAGCTTTGAGTTGGCTTAAATATTTCATTTATCATGTTACTAGGCACCTCAGAAGTAGGCCAGAATGAAGATGTAAAAATGTTTTGTTTTGTTTTTTTTTTAATTTTGATTGATTTTGAATTAGTAAGAAGCACCCAAGCTGAAGTATTTGCAATTTTTTTCTGGTCTTGATGTACATGATCTTTCATTGAGAAATTGATGCTGAGATAAACCATCCAGTTTTTGTAACCTATGGAATGGATCACCTGTTTTGCATACTCAGTTTAGTGAAGCACAACCTCCCATTGTGGCCACTGATTGGTCTCACTGTTGTCAGGTAAACTGGCAGCATGATACACATGGAAACATACCATCAGTGTACATCCAAAGTCAAAGTCCTCACTAATTTGCTTCAGGTCTTCAGTGAACAAGAAAAAGGCAAGGAAACAAACAGAAAATAAAACTAATATATAATCTGCCTGCCTATCTCCAAGGACCACAAATAACTATATTTCTTGCTAAGCATTTTTTCTTCATTCCTCCCTCCATTTATTTATTTTTTTCATTTTTATTGGATATTTTCTTTATTTACATTTCAAATGTTATCCCCTTTCTCGGTTCCCCCCTCCCAGAAACTCACTATCCCATCGTCCCTTCCTCTGCTTCTGAGGGTGTTCCTCCACCCACCCACCCACCCATACCCACCTCCCTGCCCTCAAGTCCCCTACACTGGGGCATCTATGGAGCCTTCATAGGACCAAGGACCTCTCCTCCCATTGATGCATCACAAGGCCATCCTCTGCAATGTATGCAGCTGGAGCCATGTGTACTCCTTTGTTGATAGCTTAGTCCCTGGGAATTCTGGGAGGTCTGGTTAATTGATATTGTTATTCTTCCTATGGGGCTGCAAACCCCTTCAACTCCTTCAGTCCTTTCTCTAACTTCTCTATTGGGAACCCATGCTCAATCCAATGGTTGGTTTCAAGCATCTGACTGTGTATTTGTAAGGCTCTGGCAGGGCCTCTCATGAGACAGTCATATCAGGCTCCTTTCAGCAAGCACTTCTTGACACTCACAATAGTGTCTAGGTTTGATGACTGTATATGGGATGAATCCCCAGGTGGGACAGTCTCTGGATGGCCTTTCCTTCAGTCTCTGCTCTACAATTTATCTCCATATTTGCTTCTGTATTTTGTTCTCCTTCTAAGAAGGACCAAAGCACCCACACTTTGGTCTTCCTTCTTCTTGAGCTTCATGTGGTCTGGGAATTGTATCTTGATTATTTGGAGCTTTTGGGCTAATATGCACTTATCAGTGAGTGCATACCATGTGTGTTCTTTTGCAATTGGGTTACCTCACCCAGGATAGTATTTTCTAGTTCTATGCATTTGCCTAAGGAATCAACGAACTCAATTCCTTCATTTATTTTAAAGGCTATGTCAATCAACAATTGTACGGCATAGGAAATGCAGATCTAAAAGCATAAAGAATGAAAATTTTATGCTTTATGTTTAATTTACAGTGGATTGTGGACAAAATATCATGCTGATGTAGTTGCATTTGCTACTGTTTGGTTTCATCTTTCAATACAAGTACCATGCTTTTCTTGCGTTTGGAGAGCTTTGCCATCCAGAAGTCCTCTACTCTAACAGACCTAAAGTAAGACATTATTTTTGAACATATGCTGATGCATCTATGCCACCATGTAGAATGAAATATGGTACATTTGTAAGACTATTGCATAACTTTTTGTCAAATTACCAATCTGGAAGGTAAAAAGGAGAGATAATCTTTGTTCTAGAAATAGAATACATTTCTCAAGGCAAGTCTTTCTGAGACTTTGAGTTTGAGGCTCTTAGAACTTAAAGGTTTATAAAAATGAGTCATAAAATATTTTGTCACAAGATGAGGTAGAAGATAGATGGCTGGTGGGTAAAGAGATAGATACTTATGAAGGGATACTTGTATATAAGGTTTCTTTAGCTACCTTGGAATAGAAGCCAAACATAAATTTCATTGATCTAAAGTACACCGTTAAATTGTAGCTAAAAATACCACTTATATTCAGTGTGTTATCCCTGCAGCAATGACCTAGAACTTTAGTCATGTTCATATTCCATGCCTTAGGAAAACACCCACTCTGTCTCCACTAGCCATCTTTCTAGCCATGCAATGAAGGGATTGTTGCTTCAGTACTGTCCTTCCCATCTTGCATTTTGTGATCAAACATGGAGGTCCAGGAATTCTTTCCCAACTTATTTAAGAATCCTTTCCCCTACCCACACTCCCTGTCTCTCCATGATGACTCTGGATTTCAGGCAAGTCATTTATCCTCTTTGGGTGGTAATTTCCCTTCTGCAAACTGTGAATATGTTTGTCTATTCTCTTTGCCTTTTGAGCTCATTTTGCTCTACTGTTTGTACAATGCATGTGAAAGTACACCATACATCACAAATATTTAAATTTAAATATTATTAGAGCCTTGGGAAGGAAGCCTGAAACATCTCCAAAGTAAAATGTCATTTTCTAAGCAGTGCCCCCACCACCAGTATTTTGCCAAATTAATGGCGTTAAATGGCATTCTTTCCTGTAGAGGGTGGGCTACATAATTGTTTCTAGAATTAAAAAGTCATGCCTAAAATTCATACATGAGTCATCAAAAATCTCTAAATACAAATCCTTTTACATAATATGTCTGAAAGCTGAATGTTAGGAATTTGTGCATTGTAACTTATGGATGAAGAATATACCTAGCTTTGGAGCATTTGTCTTACAAACGAATTTACTAACAAATAGTTGAATGTATAACCCAGCTTGTTGTAGGTGTGGACCCTTGGTTTGTGTGACACTAACCATTCTGTGTCTCCATCTTTTAACTGTCGAGTAAGGAAGACTGGTAACTTTCTAATAGGATAGGTTTGTAAATAAGGAGTTAATTTATGATAGTTAACTATATGATGCAAGAGGGCATGCCATTCTGCTTTTATGATCTTCATAATAGTAACTTCACATACATGTGAAACTTGGTATATATGTATGTTTGGACGAAGGAATACACATTCCATTTCATACATATGGTAGTGAGAGAACAACTATTGGGAACTGGTTTTGTCTTTCCATGATAATTTCACAGAATCAAATTCAGGACATCAGACATCCACCAAAGCATGTCTCACTGAGTCATTTTGATGGCCTTATATTGGTTTTTTTGTTTTTTGTTTGTTTGTTTGTTTGTTGTTTTGTTTTTTAATGCTACAGTCCTGTTTATTTGGGGTTTTTTTGACCTGTATGTGGTCTTTCTAAGAAAGAATACCACTGTAATATCCTAATCAAAATTTATTCTCTATGGAGTTTTTCATTATTAGATTCTAGTTGTATTAGTATATTGCATTTTGGGTGAAATGGAAATGGGAAAACAAATGACCACCCAGGATGCCCTGGGATGCAGCTCATGAACTCACTCTCCTATCCAACTTACAGTTTGTGAGGTACTTGCTCACACAGACAAGCTCACCTACCATCTTCCTCTCTAGCTTTTGTAATAAAATAAGTCAGTTTAATCATCTCTAGAACTAAACAGAAAGGCCAAATCTTGGGATAAAATGTCAGGTGGGTATTAAAATACCACCAGGCCAACAGGAATCATATACTATTTAATTTACTTTGTTTTTGCTTTTACAGTCCATCTTCTAAAAAGGATACAGATATTAAAATGTACATAAAATGTACTCACTGGTTCCAATTCTAAAGTGTAAGTTAAATGAAGACACTTAATTTTTTTAAGTAAGATGGATATGACTTAGTTTGGAAAACATATCTTCATTAGATTGTCAGCTCCCTTTAGCCAATTCCAGTAGCATAAAGCTAATATAATTAGATTTATGCAAAACAGTCCCCATTTCCTAGAATCTATTTGCTATGCAGATATGAGTTTAAAAAGAGCTTGGGAGCTCAGAATTCCTCAATGCTCTAAAACAATTACCATGTCAGCATAAGTTACATAGAAATATAAATATCGTGTTTCATCTTAGTCATGATTTTTTTCTCTCTTTAGGAAGAAAAGGGAAAGGAGGTTGAGAAAGCAAAAACTATAGGGTACGGGGGTGGGGTATAGGGAACTTTCGGGATAGCATTTGAAATGTAAATAAAGAAAATAATAATAATAAAAAAGTATTAAAAAAAAACTATAAGGTAGGTAGGAAGAGGAAATAGTACAACACTGTCCCTGATTGAATTATATATATATATATATACATATATATAATTTATATAATATATGTTGTATATAATATAAATTATGTGTTATAGAAAATAAATTTATGTATTGCATATTCTATGAATTGTAAGTTATATGTTATGTATTATATAAATAAAATTTATATAAAATATAGATATACATTTTATATATTGTCTTTATATGTCATATATTATTTACATATTATATAATTATTTATCATATATCATATATCATATATCACATATCATATATCATATATTATATTGTGAATTTTATTTTATATCCTCAATTAGCAAATAAAATGAAAAACTGGATAAATCATGCTATTAACTTATATTTCCTAATTCATCTCTTCAGTTGACCCAACAGAAATTTGAATGACAAAAGAAAATTCTAGCAAGAAGATGATCTAAAAATAAAAGGTTACAAGTCCAGGGTACATTCATTAGTAATAACTGATGAAAAGAGGAGTCGATAAAGATTACGGGGAAACAAGAACTTCAACACCCAAAAGCACAGAGCGTTATAAGATTAAGCTTACATGTAGTAATAGCCAGTCAATGTATTACTTTTTTAAAAGGTCAGGTGTGCCAAGGAGATTACAGATATGTCAGGGTGGAAAGCTATAGCAGACATCTCTGACTCAACAAGCTACTGAGTCATTTCTTGTTGGTCGTGGGGACTTTGGACGGCTCTTTTTTATGGGCTGCTGCACCTGTCATGACGTACGTCTAAGTCTCCTCATCCAGTCCTGTGGTTTAAATATATCCTCTACATGGAATTCCTCCAAATGTATGTTCCTAGTTTTGATCTCCCCTCTGATCTCTGGCATAAGATGACTTTGACATTCCCAGTTCCTTCTTTGCAAAGTCTAAAGAATACCAACAACTTCCATTCCCCAAACAGAATTGTCACCCCACAGCATGATTCTGGGCCAGTTTTCTAATAAAAGTTACAATGTGTTAACTCTTTTTTGCATGTACAAAGTATGCATTGATTTCCTTAAATTTACCATAATGTCTTTGACTAAAATAAAATAGAATGTCATCAAAACATCTAGACTGTCCCTTCTTGCTTTCCTCCAGGCTTCCCTCATCACCCATCCTTCATCATCTATACCTGAGCATTTGCAATAGATGGTTTTTGCAGGGAGAGTGGTTTTAGAACCTCACTCACCTCGTACAAAAATACATAAATGGATTCTATGCAAGCTTTCCAGAGGTTTTGAATAAATAGGAGAAGATTCATTTTTAAAATGTTTTACCAGCATAAAATAGTCTTTTTTTTTAAGAGACTCATAAAATAAGCCTTCTATTTACAGCAAAGTTTCAGAGTCCAGCAAAATAGTCTTATGATAACAACAATAACAACAACAACAAACCCAAAAACAAAACAGAAAATAAAACAGGATTTAATTTGGAAAAGCAATACTGTCTGTAAGAGTGTCCAATAAAATATTGGGGTTTGTTAGTTAAATCTAATTAGGAAGACTTAATTCCCTTTTAACAGTTGGGTTTCATTGCATTTTATGTCCAGCTACATTAAGAATTAATTTTTTGGCTTCACACCAATGCAAAATTTGCTTATCCAAACAGAAGCCATGCCAAGGGTTTGAAGGATGATGACAGTAATTAACCCAAATCATACATAAGGAGCTATTTCCATAAAAGAACAGAGCCTGCAAAACCAGTGTTTCTTTCCCCAGTGCTGGAGCTGGCCTGTGCACAGGATAGACCACGGCCTTCCACACATGGATTCTTGCTGCTGGTGCCAGAAGGGAGAGAGGAAACAAGTGATGCTCTACTATAGCAAAGAAAATAAGAAAGTAAAGAAAGCAATTTTTTTGTGTGTGATTTGCTGAGCAAATTGGTTTTCTAAAGAATATCTTGATAGTATGTTTAGTAAGTGACTTAGACATAGACTGTGTCCTGCTCATGCTGCTATAAAGAGTATTAACCAATGGAACAAAGCTCCTTCCTCCAAGACTTAAAAAATTAAATTAGCCTAGACCCTAGTGAGGAGCTCCTGAAGCTTTGGCATAATACTTAAATCGTTGGTACTGTCCCTTATAAAATGTAGGTACTGTGCTCAACAATAATGTGCACTTGTTTGAAATTGGTTTTGTACACAGGGTATGTAGAAAAGTGCCGAGTACTCAATGGGAGTGTAATGAATACAGTTGATATTTATCGTCAGTGATAAAGAAAACTATCAAAGAAATTTGGGAGTTAGGATTTGACATCCTGTCTGCTTGCCTGCAAAGGCATGTCCTTAAGTAGGTAAAATGTACAAAAGAGTTTTAGAGAAAATAGTGTGTATACACCCAAAACACAAGGCTCTGTGGTTTAACAGGCTTGGGAAACATTGGAAAAACATATGTTTTTCTAAGTCTAAAAATCTTTGTTTTCTTAGTTGAAGGCTTTAGGTATTTTTCCAATAAACAAATCTGTTTAATTCTGCTTCACCAAATGCTTTTCAAATCCATTTGTTCATGGATATATATATATATATATATATATATATATATATATATATATATATATATATNTATATATATATATATATATATATATATATATATATATATATATATGTGTGTGTGTGTGTGTGTGTGTGTGTGTGTGTGTGTGTGTGTGTGTGATTGTGAGTCTCCCATTACAATGTCAACACTTTGATACCACAAAATATACTTTGAGAAGCTCAGAACTATGATACACTGTCATCAAAATAAGGCTTAAAATTTTTAGCCAAAAACACATATGAAAATTAAATAAAAATTTAGGATTTAAAGAGAATGTTGTTGATGTTTAATAATATTCTGAAATGATGGTAATTTGTGATGGACAAAGAAAATTGAAGGATGATCCGCAACTATAGGCAAAGATATACAATCAGGAGACAGATGGGCAAAGAAAACATGTTTCAGGCAAACATCCAGATGTTTGAGAATTAAAGATTTAATACATAGGACGTGCTTGCGTTGATGTGTAAAATGTTTCAGAAAGGATCCTGAAAAGTACAGTACTAGTGAAGAAAAAAGTAGAGCCCATTCATTACCTTGCCATGAGAACAGGAATTAAGAAGGTAATTATTTTATGCAAATGAGAGTTTTTCCTGAGTGTATGTCTGTGTTCCACATGAGTGTCTGGGTACACAGTGGAGGCCAGATGAGAGTATTGGTAGCCCTAGAACTGGAGTTACAGATGGCTGTGAGAAACCATGTGTGCTCTGGGAACCAAACTCTGTACCTTAGAGATGCCTCTCCACATCTCCCACTCAGGTCGTCCTGAGTATTAAGGTGCTATAAGACAGACAAACATGGACATGTGCGGAACCATGCATTTCCACATGCATGTGTGCATGCACGAGAGCACACATACGCCCATTTATTTAATAGAAGTTAGAGTGGAACAGTAGGCTGCATCCAGTCATGAAGATCTCAAAATACAGTCTAGGTGATTTGTTTATGTACTAATTGGAGAAATGATAATGAGTTGTGATGAGGCAAGTCAGTCGGGACGGATGCCTTTAAGATCGGAGTTGTGAGAGATCTGCATCAAATTTTCTTGGACTACCTGACCTTGGGCATAAGAATTATACTGTGCTTCCAGCAGGGAGAGAGCATTCATCATCTGGGAATTCATCTACTGCTGTGAAGAGACAGGAACAGGGAGAATGTCCTTCGTGTACCCTGTATTTTCAAGTACCTTTAAATAGTTAGTATGCCACCGTGGTAAACTTTAAACCCCTTCACCTACATACATTTGGTGACTGAAAAATAAAATCAAAGACAATGAAACTCATTAAGAGTCTTGTTTCTCTCTGTTCCTCTCCCGTTCTGTTTGTAATGTGTAAGTGTGGAACCACTGATGAGTGATTTAACACGAAGGTAAAAAAAATCACACACTGTGGGACAAGTGTGTCATTCCATTGTCATTCAGTGCTGCTGATTAACATGTGATATGAGGATTATCTGTAATGAGAAAGATGGGCTACAGCACATGTTTGATTTTAACTAGGTGAGTCAAACTTATTGACTTCAAGGACATCAGCCCATGTACAATAAACAGACAAACGTCTACATTTTTTATCAGGAGTGGAACTATGTTCTATGTACTCAAATCTGTCTGACTGTGTCTGTCTCCTCCATCCACATGAATCCAGTAAATCATTTCAGAACATCAGGGCACATTCACTACCCTTTGAAGAGTATTATGAGTGCAGTCTACACATTACTTATATGACAGGAGACACAGAAGATCATTACTTGAAATGTTTATGTCAAAATATAAACTCTTATTTTCAGTGAAGCAGTAGTTAGCATAAGAAGCATTTGCAATAATGGCAAATCTTTACCCAATGGAATATAAGGATTTCCTCCTGATTGGCTGGCTTGCTGTTTAGCATTGTTTGCAGTCATTGACACATACACATTTTCTATTTTGTCAGTTTCAACTTTTACATTTCGAATCTCTTATATGTGCTAATTAAGTATTGTTTTCTAAACACCAATTGAAAATTACATTTTTATAAAAGGAAGGTGTTCTTTAAATGAAAACATTGAACTTCTTACTTTTTATTCAAGAATGCTTAGCATAGCTATATGTTTTGAAACTTGATCCAATGAGAGGCTCATTAATGTCATCTTAGCTCAATTTATCTAAAAAAAAAAAAAAAAAAGAACTTAAACAGAAAAAGGGGGCAGGAGATGTGGTTCAGCAGTAAGGAAAGCTTATTCTTCTTGCAAGGAACCCAGTTCAGTTCCCAGAACTCACATCAAGAGGCTCACATTTAATATCAGTTCCGGGGAACTATTTCTTCTACTAGTCTCTTTGAGCTTCTGCATGTATGCAATGCCCATAAACCCCAACAGGCACACACACACACACACACACACACACACACACACACACACACACACACACAAATATTTAAAGCCCAAGTGAAACTTTCATGTATTAATAGTAGAGGTTTACTATGAATATCCTAGAAGCCTAACATTCAACAAAATTGAACTACTGAAGCAGAAAACTTTACATTTATATTTTATAACAACAATAAAGATCTCAGCTCATTTTTGAAGAAAGAAATAGCCCTGAACATTTTTTTCCACTAGGTCTCAGCTATTTGCTTTTGATTTTCAGGGACAGCCTGCACATCCTCATCTATTGAGCTTTATATCTTACCTTTAGGAGCTTCCCTTTTCTCAAACATGTAAAATATGGATACTGCATTTTCCAAGCTCAATGTTTAAGGAGTGTGCTTTGCTTCCAGTTTAAAATTACTGAGTGGATCATTTACTTTACTTACCACACAAAAGTCTACCGAGATGACAGTGAATAAATATAAAAGGGAATGCTTGAGGGGATTTCAGAGTGATAAATGTCTATGTAAACGGTTATGTGGCTAGAGAATCAAGGTTAGGAAGATCCGTCCCCAGTAATAAATACTGAAGAAGCTGCCTCAGAAAAAGGGAGATGCTTAGTCGAGCAATAGAAAATGGGAAGCTAATGGTCAGAGACCAGAAAGGAAGCACGTGGAAGTTATCAAGAGAATTCACTAGGGCGTTGTATTTCTGTGAGATTTTCATCCTTTCTACAATGCCTACCATCACCAGAGTATCATACCATGGTCGTAGTAGGTGTCCAGTGAAAACTAGAAGTAAAGATATTTAAAGAATAAGCCTGTATTTATAAAATGTGACAAATGTAGAAGACCTTCTGAAAAGTAGCATTCTATGTGTATGATTTAATCAAGACTTCCATTGTCTTATCTTCTAAGTTAATTGGGACTTGGTACAAGATCTTCCATTAAAGAAAGAGAAATGTTAAGAGAAATTAATGTGTGCAGTTGAAGTGGAAGTTCCTGGACATGTCAGGTGACACATACGCATGCGATAAAGAATCCTGTGGTGTTTTACTGAGACAAAACCTGTGAGAGGACAAGTAATATTTAGAGAGAATGTGAATAATACTGAATGGACAGTGATGGTGCATTGGCATGTTTCATTGAGAGAGGCATGGCAGAGAACTTTTACTGGCATCCCCTGCTGGTCCTGGTCACTGGTACCACCAGATGACTGGGAGTCATCAGGACCACCAGAAGCCTGGAGGTGGCTTCTAGATCATGCTACCCCTGCTGATTCGTGTTTGGTATCCTGACATTACTCAAGTGGACTGCCGATATACTGACAGAGATTAGAATTGCCCCCAAAGAACTACTTCTAAACGTCCACATCCTCTGGTCCTATTTATCATCATTTCTTCTCCTGCTTTTGGATGGTGGGCTAGAATGGAGGGGCTTCAATCATTTGAGAACCCTCATTAAAGGTGGGTTTTAAAAAAATCTAAACCTACAGCAATAGCATAAGAAAGTAACATGAAAAGCCCATACAAATCAACTGGATTTCTCTGATGTGTTTAAGCTGGCCGTAATGAGTGGTCATATATTTTAATCAAACTAACTCAAAACAAAAGTCGAGCATTTAGCAGTAGAAGTAAAACAATAATGTTTGGAATTGGAAGAGTAACTTAAACTTAATCATCTTCTTCATAGATTGTGAATATTGTGTCCAGAAACCAAGTGAATAGTGTGTAGAAATAAATTCAACAAAGAAAAGGACAGATCTTTTATTTTTATTGAGAATAGGCTAGTTTCTCATTCAACATATCCTCATTACAGTTTCTTTCCCCAGTTCTTCTCCACCTCCCCTTTCCTCCAGATCTACTCCCATCTGTCTCTTACAGAAAAGAACAGGCTTCTAAGAGATGGCAATCAAACATGACAAAATAAAATAAGAGGTGAAGCACAAACTCCAGTATGAAAATTGGGTGCAACAAGTCAACCGGGGGGGGGGGGAGAGTCCCAAGGGTAAACAAAAGGGTCAGAGGCCCACTTGTTCTCATAGTCAGGAGCCCAGTTTGAACATACTAAGCTAATGACTATAATATACACAGAGAACCTGGTGCAGATTCACGTAGGCCCTACTGCTTCAGTCTCTGGGAGTTCATATGCACCTTGCTTAGTTGATTGAGAGGGCTGCGTTCTTCTGGTGTCCACCATGTCCTCTGATTCTCACACTCTTTCCACCTCCTCTTCCTCAGAATTCCCTGAGCCCTGAAGTGAGGAATTTGGTGGACTCTCTTTAGACTCTCTCTTTGCATAATAGTCTGACTACGGGTCTCTGTATCTGCTTCCATCTGATGCTTGGTGGAAACCTCTCTGATAATGAATGGATAAGACAGTACTTTATGAATAGCTCTTAAGTGCATTTGAGAATTGAAAAAAGATTTATAAGTATAAAAAGCTATATTCTAAGAAATCAAACCAGAGGCACAGTAGGAAAAGTAGAAAGGAAAACTGATAGATAAGACAAAATTAAAGACATGTCCCAGGAAATTTAACTAGCATACAAAAAAATAGTTCAAAAAAATGGAAGAAAAATTATTAAGTACATAATATTCTAAAACATTTCCTGTAACTCAAGAATGTAAATGTCTGTTCCAGCAATAACTCTAGTTTACAATAGAAAGAATTAGGTTCCCAAGAGTGCATTTCATGTTTCAGATGGGAAGGAGAAAGAAAGGTGGACAAACAACACAATATCTGATGGCTAAGAATACTCAGAAGAGATGTCCTGGCTATTGAAGTGACTGGGAATAAATTACAAATCATTGCATAGACAGCTAAGGACCTGGAAAAGCAGTGGATATGTGTAATAAATATCAGCAACTGTATGAATAATGATATTGAGAACAGTCAGTATTTACTTTTGAAGAAAGTTAACAGTCTGATTTGTCTAGGTATAAGGAATGGTAGAGGGTAAGAGGAAAAGTGAGAAAAAAAAAACCATTCAAGTCCAGTATTAGATATTAGATGGATGAGTATGTTGTTTCAAATATAAAGAAACAGACTAAAAGAATTTAAAATAGTGAGGATCAACTGTTTTTTTTTTTCTGCTTTATTTCAAACATGATACTTGCAAAGGAAATTGGATCACATGGGCAGCACCTTTTTATGAGGAATGTTTTATATTATAATATAATATAGCACTTGTGGGTCCATGAAGTCATCACAGTAGACTTAGCTGTCTGGACAAACCCTTCCCAAGACCAAGCCAGTCAAAATCGTAGCATGGATGGGGGAGAGGATTCTGTGGTTTCACACTAGGTGAGACGCTATTGGCTTCCTGATAGCTGTGGAAAGTCACTTTGCCTTGGGGATATGGGCACTGGTAACTTGACTATGCTCCAGGGAATGGTCAAATAGAATTTTCAAAGAATCAAATGTATTACTTTTAAAGATTTAAGAGCCAACTGCATTTTTTGTATTGACAATCAATATTGAAAACCATAGCTCTGTAAACACATCTAATCGGGAGGTCCAAAGTATTGTAACCTTTATTTACTCACCCTGTTTGTTTTCCTCATTAATCTCACATTTCACATGTTAATGAAATTATGTCTTTCGAAAAATCTACCTTCCAGAGACATCTCTCATTTGAAAAATTTCACCATATATCCGTGCTTGAAAGAACCACAATAACAAACATCTCTTGACCTAGACCTTCCAGTTTCTCAATTTGGAGACTTACTGCTTTTATTCTTTTTACTCACTGAAAGCTCTTAACTGAGTTTTCCATGAATCATTTTTTTTTTTTTTTGATTCAACTAGCTTTTTTCTTGCGTCTTTGGATAAAGCTGAATCTCTTCTTAGTTATTTGTATGAAAAACCTCCGAGCCCAGCAAGTATGCTAATTCTATACTCTAGTCATATGTCCCCTTGGTAGTTTAGGAAAGGAAATTATCCTTCACTAGAAACCAATGTTGAAGAAATAATTCTTCCATCATTTAAATATTGACAGGCATGGTGGAAAGAAAACAGATACTTCTGCAGCCCTGGCACCAACACTTAAATTCTTTAGCTTTGACGTGTCCTATGTTATTTATTTCTTAAAACAATTTGGCTCACCACCCACAATGTGAGTGGGTGAAGACTGCAAACACCTCAATTGTTTAATATCCAGAGACTTTGGAACTATTGAGCTAACAACGCTAGTAATAACTTCAGTGTCCTGTGGCACATCCTGTCATTAATATGATGTAGAAAGTCTCTTACATTCTGTAAATTCTGGTGTTCATGGCTGGAGCGAGCTCTGGTCTGTTGCCATGGAAATATCTACATCAAGGGCATCACAGGCATCACTTTGGTTCATAAGTGTGCATTCCAGAGTCTGATATTTGGGTTTACATTTTTATCATTTTTGCCTATGGGAAACCACGACCCCAAGAAAAACAGAATATAACCTCATATGTATCAAATACAAGACAAAAGCATGATGGCCTCTCATACATAGTGTCAGGACTGAGAGGGCACTAGCCCCTCACTTTTCTCCACAGTTCATGAGGCACTTGCTATCCTCTTGAGCTTGTTACACAAGAATGCCTGCCATCTGTTTAATGGTAACAGTTTCCCCTGATGGAGTTTTCTGTCACCTGTGTGCCCCACACCCCTCCAGCTCTGATAGCTATCATGTTGTGTCTATCTTTTAGATATCACCATTTCAAAGAGTACCTTTTATCAAACATCTTTGTGCTGTATAAAGCATGCTGCTCTGGAAATAAAGAAATCTTTGCTTTGTATTTTTCTTTTGGGTCTGAGACTGGGTATGATCTAAGCTCTGGGACCTGCCTTCTCCATTGGTAAATGGAGAGGCATGTTTAAAACCTGGAGATCCTGTCCATCCATTATCCTTGCTCTTTGATGTCATGAAAAGAGTGTGACCATTTACTGGTATCAAGCTAACATAATTTTTAAAATGTTTTCAGATTCAAATCTAATAACTTAAATGGAAAGCAATCTTAAATAATTTCAGTGCAGTTTTTAACCTTAATTTCTTCAACAACATCCAATAAATATACAGTGATGTCTTACCTGACTCCAATAAATAGAACTCTAAACTTGGCCTAGAGTGGATAAAGTCCATCATCACCCTAGATGTGGTTACATTCTCTCTTTAAAAGCAACAGTCGTTTTACAAGCAGGAGAAATTGATTCCTCTACAACCATACACAAAGGGACAAAATTCAATGGTAAATTTGGTTATGAAAATTAACAAGCTCAACATGATATCATTTTTTACTTTTATTGGACATATTTTATTTATTCTTTGGGGATTTCACATCATATCCCCCATCACAATGTCTTCCCAATCCTTTCCTATCCACTGTTCCTTCTGACTTCCCCTTCCCCAGCAACATTAGAAAAAAAAAAAAAAAAGCCCAATTTGTGTTATGTATCGCTCTACTTCCTGAAGTGTGGTCAAGCTCTCAGTGGCCTGCCCCTTAAATAGAGCTGAGTCGTTCACCTCTCTCACCCCTTCTGAAAGCCATGCATTGTGGAAAGTGACACGTCAGCACGCTATCATAGTTTTTTTTATTTTCCATGGCTTCCTGTTTAGGCTGTTACTATTTGGTGGGTGGATGGAGAGTGGAGGTAGAGCTTGTAGCACAAGTGTTCCTTGTCTGTCTTTCTTGGCTATGTCTCTGCCATCATCGCTATCAGTGCCAAAGTAGCTTGTTTTCTCCTTAATGGTGAGCAGGACCATGGATCATGGGTTTCTACATGTTTTCTGGTATCAGCAGAAACCACGAACAGAACTGTGGGTTGTAATAGAGTCACAGACCCAGGGGCTCTCCAATGTTGCTGAGATCAACATAGATTGAGGCCACAGTACATACCCTGGACATTCCCAGCCTTTGGTGGTACCACAGGCCACAGAGATCAACACAGACCGAGCCACAGGAAGACCAGGAACTCAGACATGGCCTTCTGTGGCAGCAAAGCTGGACATCACTATGGGCTTAGGTGACAGCCCAGGAGACTCAGAACAGAATGAACCCCTATAGTAGCCTGCCCCATCGGCATCACATGGTTTCAGGCTTCAGCTCAGACCAGAAACAGCCACACGGCCGTCAGTAATAGCATGGGTCGCAGATATCAGCATAAATTCAGGCCATGGCACAGGCCATGAACATTGGGTGACAACATGGTCCTCAGGTATCAACTGAACCCAGGCCACATAAGGGATGCCGACCCACACATAGCCCTTAGTGGCATCATGGGACACAGTGGTTCTTCAAGGAGTCCAACCTAGGAAGTAGACCATTCTTCATCTTGGACCTCCATCTTTGCCCAGACCTATGGTGATTCCATAGCTGGCAGCTTTTATGGTGGGGAGCAGGAGGTGGGGTGGTGGCTGTTCACTCTGCATTTGCTTAAACTCCCTGTCTGCTACATATTATGTGGTTGACCCCACTGGGCAATGACATGATCCACTGTCCACCTCAACCCTCACTTCACCAATTCAGCCTCTCTCTACTGTGCACACACTGTTATGCACCCCCCCCCCATCATTCCCATCTCTCTGTCACTTCCTTTTAGTCTCATTGGCAAGGGTCTAGCACATCATTTGAGTTGCCAGTTTTCAAATGTGCTATTGCATGCAAAGGTTTTTTTGAGAACTAAAACATGAAAATTCTTTAAGCTGTGAATCTGATCTGAGTGATCCTCTGGGTTTATATCTCTTTGTCTGCCCAGGAGCCTATGCACTCTGCCAAAGACTCTTGGCTGCTCCACAGCCTTGAACTCTCAGCTGTGAGATAATGTGTTGTGCTTCCAACCTTGGCATTTTGAGCCCAAATCTGTAGACCAGTCATCCATCTGATCACCAAGATGTGGAAAGACTTACATAGTTAGATAGTGCTGGGTTACATCCCACCTCACGAGTGGGGGCCCTGGAGTGCCACCTGCACGCTACTCAGGGGAGGCAGAACACAGTCCATAAAGGTGATCCTCAGTCCCTATTGTCTCAGAGTGGGAAACAGTGGAGACTGGGATGATTGCTGTGGCTCCTGTCTCCTGGGTTCCCAGGCGCCACTAGCTGGCATACTGCTGTGATCCAGGAATGGGGTCCCAGTTCCACTACCCCTCAGGGCATACACACACACACACACACACACACACACACACACACACACACACTTGGCATGAAGGGGAAGAAGGGGAAGACAGAGGCTGGGTATGGGACAGAATCCAGTTGGATCCTGAGTCAAAGAATATGGAGGAGCTAGAAGAGAGAAGGCCTTCTCCAGGAGATTTAGGTGGGGCTGATAACTATGGAGGCCTCCCCAAGGGTTCCTTGATGAAGAGATTTTGCTTGCTTACTCAGAATGCTTTGTTTGATGATGGATGTGAATGCATACGCCTTACTCAGGGTGTACCAGGAATTAAATACCTTTTGCAAGAAGGAATGAATGCCAGGAAGAGAAGCTCATTGGCTGAATGTCTGGGGCCTATCTAGATACTACATTAGCATAGAGAATGCTGGGTTTTTATGCTACATGACTGATTGCCATGGTTCTCTCAGTGGGGTGCTGTGGTTACAGGTTCCAGAGGGAGTACAGTTAGGCAGGGGGTTTGCCTCACTCCTACTGTTCTCAATTCTGAGATTCGCCAGGTTTGGTCTCATTCAACCTTACCAGTTCTTTTGCCTGGTGGCACAGTCCACTTATCCCACAAAATAGCATATCTAAAGATGATAATGTTTGTAGTTCATAGAAATATAGGGGAGTATATTAGTATAGATAATATTTGCAAAGTTTTAAATAATTCTCAGGTAATCTTTAATTAATGTATAAGAATGTCATATCCCCAAAGATATAATTAAGAGTATATTGAAAAGCTGGGCATGGTGGCACATGCCTTTAATCCTAGCACTCAGGAGGCAGAGGCAGGCAGATTTGTGAGTTCGAGGCCAGCCTGATCTACAAAGTGAGTTCCAGGACAGCCAGTGCTACACAGAGAAACCCTGTCTCGAAAAACCAAAAAAAAAACAAAAAACAAAACAAAACAAAACAAAACAAAAACATTGAAATGGTTAAAGAAGTCAGGAAATCCTTAGTATCTGAATTTCTAATTTCATATTCATTGAGTTTGACAATCACTGGTTTAGAATAATAATGAACATAAAATAGAATGACTTGTGGAACTATCTGGATTTTGAACAAACCCTGTCTGTAATGAATCTTCAGCAATCACATATATGTATGGTGAATGAAGAAAGGGTAAAGTATTTCCCCGTGCATCTGCTTGCCTGTAGAGATTTCTTCATTATGTTTATTATAAAGCACTTACAATTGTACAGTTCAATAGATAGCATGCAAACAGCAATCTGTTTTATTAAATTACTAAAACAGTAGCCACAAAAAATAAAAAGTCAGAATAATTTTGGACCGGAAGACTAAAGATGGATGTTCCTACTACACAGAGAATCTTGTGTGACTCTCCAGGCAGTCAGATCCTCTGTCATTTCTGTAGTTTTGGAAGCTAACTGCCTGGATTTCCTGCATACTGTGGTAATTTTTATTTCTTCTCAGGTCTCTTATTGGGATGAAGACTAGATACTTATAGTCTCACAATTAAGCTTAAGTTATTTAGTATTTAAGAAGATGTTCTTAACTCTAAGATGTATTAGGTTGGTAATGCAAATTATCAGAGAAACTGATTTAGGTACAGAACTCTGAACTCTCCAAGATTGGACAGATCGTAGAATACTTTGTTATGAGGTTGTCAAATACATGTGGACTGGCCATTGTAAATGTAAATATTACTTGGTAATTTTCATAATTGTTATTTTGTATATAGTTTGTATTATAAGAAAAAGTCTTCTATTGGATTAAAAGAGGAAATACGAAGATTATCTCTAATGCACTATGTAAAAACAGTCACCTGTCAATAAAATGCTAGTTGGCCAATGAGCTGAGGCAGGTTTAGAAGGTGGGAAATCTGACAGAAAGAGACGGACTCTGGAACTGAGTCAGGCATGGAGAACTTTGTCCAGACACAGAGGAAGACAGTCACATGAAAATGAGAGCCAGATAACCCGTCACAATGGGGGGATTGAAATTAGAATAACAGTGTCTCTCTCTGATCAACCTGTCGGCTTTTCTGCAAGTCCCGTGCAGTTTGTATTACTATTGCTCTGTAGCATAGCTGGAAATCAGTGGTGGTGATATGTCCAGAAGTTCTTCTATTGCTCAGGAGTACTCTAGCCATCCCGGTTTGTTGTTGTTGTTGTTTCATATGAAGTCGAATGTTGTTCTTTCAAAGTCTCCAAAGAACTGTGTTGGAATTTTGATGGTAATTGGACTGAATCTGTAGATTGGTAAAATGGCCACTTTCACTACATTAATCCTATTGATCCACGAGCATGGGAGATCTTTCCATCTCCTGGTGTCTTTTTAAATTTCTTATTATATTATAATACTTGTGACTATTGTGAAAAGTGGTTCCACTGTTTCCTTTCTTATCCTATTTATCATTTGTATTATTAAGGGCTGCTGATTTTTTTCTTTTTTAGTTAATTTTGTATCCATTCACTTTTCTGAAGGTATGTATCAGTTATAGGAGTTCTCTGGTTCTTTGGTAGAATTCTGGGGGTTACTTATTTATACTATCATATCATCTGCAAATACCAATACATTGATTTTTTCCCTTTCCAATTTGTATCCTCTTGATATCTTAAGTTCTATTATAACTCTAGCTAAAACTCCAAGAACTGAATATATATGGAAAGAGTGAATAGTCTTGATTTTAGTGTAATTGTTTTGTTTCTGTCCACTTAATTTGACAATGGCTATTGGCTTGCTACATAGTGCCTTTATATATTGTGTTTAGGTAAGGAGACCATATGCCTAATCTCTCCAAGACTTTTACCATGAAGAGATAAGATGTTTTGTTAAAGGCTTCTTCAGCATCTACTGAGATGATGTAGGTTTTTTTTTTTTTTTTTTGAGTTCCTTTATATGATGGATTACATTGAATTTCATATTTTTTCATGGATCTCTTAGGTCAGACTTTTCCCTACAAATTTGAACACAATATATCTTTAAAGTGTGGATAAATACAATACATTTTTTGTTTCTATCATGAAACCATTTTAATTGTCCAATATTATGCCAATAAGGGCATCGGACGCATAATCTGAGGTTAAAAAAAATAAAATCTAGCTCAGTGACACAACTTAATTTTCTTATGCAGAGAGCATGTTAAGAAAAAATTAGAACAGGGCTGAGTTAGATGTCACAGAAAGGAGTAGCTAGTCCATGTCAGCTGTGTGTAGTAGCTAAGAGTTGCATGAGCAGCCAGCTCACGTCAGCTCTCCAGCTCACGTCAGCTCAGGGTAGAGCAGATAAAAATGAAGTGCTATGTAATGACGTAATGCTAGAGAGTGACTTCCCCTTGCAGCAAATGAAAACAGAAGCTCACAGCAGGCAGGCAGAGATCTTGATGCATCCACAGTGAAGATTGTCATCCTATCTGGCTCTCTGACTAGAGGAGAACTGACTGCCACCCTGGCTGCATGGAGATAAGAGGATCCCGAAGAAAGAGCCACCACCGGAGATACCCTGAGTAAGGGACAGTTTGAGTGCGAGCCTTGCCTGTGAGCCTTTATGCCACTTGCTCAAGTACCCCATGCGTGTGTTGTAAACTGATGTTGGCCATTGTGGTGATGAGCCAGCCTTGCTTGTGAGTCTCTCTGCCACTTCCTTCTGAGTCAGGCACCCTATACATGTGTTGTGAACTGATGCTTGCCATTGTAGTGAATAAACCTTGAGATCAAACATTATCTGGAATCGGTCTCTCCTTCCCAGCCTTAATCTGGTCATGGATCATGACAGTTGGCATCATTTCACCATAAGGTCAAATTCTGAGAAGAAAACTGGACCTTCTAAGGACCAGAGTAGTACTAATTATTCTAAATTTTACCAAATTGGCAATAGGCCTCTGGTTGTACAAAATTAATTACTGCCCAGGTGCAGAACGAGCCGGAGTTGTAAGGGAGAAAGTGAAGGAAGGGATCACTACCCCAAAGCGTACTGTTGTTGAAGCCAACTGCTGCTGCGGTGGTAGGAAAAGCCAGGATGCAGGTTGAAGGACCTCATCCTTAGCCAATCACCAATACTCTGATGCCAACTGCTGCATTCAAAGTAGAAAGGGTGAAAGGTGCAGGGAAAGGGAAAGGCTGTTACCAACACCTGGATACCAACTGCTGTCTATGTGGCAGGAAGAGGGGAAGGTACAGAGAAACCCATCAGGGAATGCCTAGCCAAATGCCTCATGAGAAGGGCAGATAAATTATTGGAAAAAGTTGTAAGAAAGCTACCCCAAATTAACTTTGGGTAGTATGTAAAAAAGAAAACTATTAAATCTCTATACTCCCTAGCATATATATTATTATCAGAATGAAGAAACTAGTTAGTGGCTTCAAAACCATGGAAGGGAGTTCAGAGGCCACAGATCACACAGAAAGGAAATGGTGTGGAACAACCAAAAGAAGCTTGGGTTTAAGGAAGTGAAGACTGAGGTACCTCTCACAAATCCACAGGTAGTAGAGCCACTGCTAGAGCACGCAGCTAGTAAAGAAGTTCCAGCAATACTGATGAAAACCATAGTTGACATAGATGAAGACAGCTAATAGAACTAATAAATGGAGGGGTGGCAAACAATCACTTTAAAGATGTTACCCTAACCCTGGACCTAGGCAAGACAGCCATATCCCTCACAGTGACATCTTGGAAGCTTAATATACCTAGACGATTCATGTTATTTGGTCACAGAGATGAGAAGCAAATAGAAATTAGACCATACACTCCTCAAGAAATAAGTCAATTGAGCTAAGAATATGCCCAGGATGGAATGAAGGATGCATCCTATATGATAAAGCTCTGAGAAAAAAAAAAGCAGACAAATAATGCTGTCAGAACTAGAGAAGAGGAAAATTAAGACTATAGTAGAGAAAACCAGCAGTATATGAAGCTTTAAAGAAAGTTCTAGACACTGCTTGAGGGGATGTACACCCTCTCCTGGGCTGGATAACCAGTCTGGATATATATGCATTTCTATCTTTAGACCTCACACAATTTGAAGCAGCAGCAAAATGGAACACTTTCCAAGAAGAGGCCATTCAGTTAGTGAGAAAACTAGGAGTGTGGTTTGTATACAATGAAGTAGCTACACCACAGGCTACTCCACTTATACCACAATTCAAAATAATTTTAATTAAGGGGGAACCACCACACAAAAGAATTAATTTGGCAGGACCCCTTCAAAATTGCAGAACTATTTCTGAGGTAATTGATTTCTTTAACTGATACAAGGAGGTAAACCAAGAAAGAGTAGTAACATTAAATATAAAATTAAAGCCAACTGAATTAAGGAGAACAACCATAGTTTTCAGACCATTTAGAAATATTAGACCCTGTGGCAGAAAACTTGCATTGCTGTTTGTAAACAGAACCCCACAGACAGGGCATACCAAGTAGGATTTATTTTGAAGGAACAAACCTAAGCCAGTTTTAGGGAATAGAAGGCCACCACAGAGGTGGCCACAGTACAAAGAAACAATCAGCAGCCCCATTGTAAGAAGGCAAACATGTATGTCCTTCGACAGAAATCAAGTCAGGAACCAAATAAGACCATATGTTATGTTGCCCAAAAGAAATAACAATGAGAAGATAATGTTAGATGGCTAATTGATACAGTGATGTTAATACATATACTACCTACCAGACACTATAACAAGAAAGGAAAAAAATAATTATACAAGAAGGGACAGGAGCATCCATAATACCAGTATGTAAGTTAGAATTAATGGTATATAACAAAATAATCCCCTTGGATTTTGCATGTTGCAGAGCAGCAGAAAACACTTTGAGTTTGCCAACAATTTAAAAAATTTTTTTCCTGATTTTATAAATTTTAAGAAGATTGCCAAAGTAAAGTGTAATCTAGCTGGTGTAAAAATAGAACCTATAAGGCTTCCAACAATTAAACCCTCATTTATGCCACAGTACCCAGTTAAAGGAGGAAGTGAGGGGATGTCTGAAACCATTAAAACCCTACTAAAGGAAGGAGGAACTGAATCAACTCAAAGCTTCTATTTTCACAGCCCAATTTGGCCAGTTTTAAAACCAAATGGTAAATGGGGAATGACAGTAGATTATAGAATTAATGAATTGTTCCCTAAACTGCCAGGATAATTATAAGATATAGAAGATATTTTCATGAGGATAAAGAACGCACAGCCAAAATGGCTGACAACTATAGATTTGTCAGATATGTTTTGTTTTGTTTTGTTATTTCTTTTTTTTTTTTTTTTGTCATACCACTGCACCCATAAAGCAGAGAATATACCACATTTACTTGGCAAGGAAGAAAGAACTCATTTCTAAGAGTACTACAGGGATACATAACCAGTCCAATAATTGCCCACTATGTTCTAAGATGGTCACTGGATAAGGTCATGCCAGCACCTAACTGTATTATATATTCTTATGTTGATGACCTTTTGATAATAGGACAAGAAAAGGAAAATATACAGAATACAGTAGACCAAACCATACAAGTATTGAGAGATGATGGTTGGGACATCAATAAGTTTAAGGTATCAGGACCAGATACAAAAGTGAAGGTCTTGGGTATAATGTGGTTCAGTACAGAACCAGAAATACTTACAAAATCACAAGTAAATTAGAAAAGCTTAAAGCACCAACCAAATCTTATATGATTATTCAGATACTGGAGACAACACATACCATATTTCCAAGTCATGTTGCAACCCTTGAATAATATTATCAGAAAAGCAAATGATTTTATTTGGGATAAACCCCAAACACAAGCTATGAAAACAGTGCTAGAATATATAAAGGAATATTTAAGCTTCAATACATTCAACCAGGTGATATAGTATATTTACACATACTGTATCTAAAACAGTATGGAAACTGGAATATCTTTGCCAAAAGAAATGGTAGAGAATGGCCAATATGCTTCTATTGGAAACACTTCCCATGGTCGGTAAGCAAATTCTCTCATTTGAGAAAACAATTTGGACAGCATACGAGGCCTTAAAACTTGCCACAGTGTGCTGCGGAACCATCATCCAGATCCTAGATTGGATCAAGGCACCAGAGGAAGCATGGGCTGGTCTACCCATGAAAGGGAAAGTACTACAATGGAAATGGTACTTAGTGGCGCTCCTTGCTCTGGTACCCCTTCTGCAGAGGGTTCAGTGCCAAAGGCAATGGAGTCAATAATTCAGACTGACTACCCTATGATTCCACGGGGATTATCAATTATCTCAAATGCCACCCCTCCCCCAGAAACAAGTACTACTAGGGCATTGGCAGACAGGAGAGTACCAGCCTTCCCTGGTTAATGTCAGGGAATTTTGATGTCTGACTGATGGACTAAGTCCTGAATTCTCCCAGCTCCTATGTATGTAGAATGATGGATCTTTTTCAGTAAGCATAGATTTATTATCTGGTACAATTAGTTTGTAGTCAGTTATCCTCTACCATCCTTTATGACATTGAGATATGGGCAGATTTTTGGCACAGATCACATCTTCTGTAGTATAATTAGGCTGGTCAGGGAGAGTGGGGTCGCCAGGATCTAGGACAATCAAAGGCATGAGGGGTCCAATTTCTTGGGACACCCACTGGGCTGTTTCATCTGCCTTGTTGTTGCCTTCTGAGTTGGAGATTTTTTTCCTTTGAAGCCCAGGACAGTGAATAATGGCCAGCTTCCTAGGCTTCCATAGAACCCTTAACAGAGAGAGGATTTCCTCTTTATTTTTGATAGTGCTTTCTTCTGCCAACAGAAGGTCTTTTTCTCTATGAATAGCCCCATGGATATGAGCAGTAGCAAAGGCATGCTGACTACCTGTGTAGTTGTTAAGTCTTTTGTCTTTTTCTAACTCCAACTCCTTAGTTAGAGTTATTAATTCAGCTTTCTCTGCTTATGTTCGAGCTGGAAATGGGTCTGCCATATGATCTCAGGGTTTGAGACTACAGCTGCCCCAGCATACCTCCGTCTGTCCTGAATGAAGCTACTACCATTGTCAACCTTGTTGTCTCTGCATCTCTCAAAGGGTTATCTTGAAGGGGTCTAGTCCCTGAAAGTGGACCAGGGCGGCTGAGTATTCATGTAGTAGCCCTTTGAGATCTGGATCCAGTAGTAGGATAGTTGGGTTCAGGGCAGTTGGGGCCTGAAAGATTATCCTAGGAGGGTTTAAGAGGAAAGACTGATGATGAGTCATTCTGGTGTTTGGAAAGCCATCAATTGGGGGATTATTTGAGTAGCCCTTCAATAGCATGAGGCATGCGTATGGTCAGGCTCTGGTCCAATGATAGTTTATCAGTGTCCTTGACCAAAAGGGCCATTGTAGCTATAATGTGTAGCCAGTCTCTGGCCCCTGGGTCTAATTTCTTTGAGAGGTAGGCCACCCCAGATCTATCGTCCATGAAGAGGTGAAAGGGCTTAGTTACATCTGGCAGTTCCAAGGCTGGTGCAGAAATTAAGGCCTTCCTTAAGGTATCAAAGGCTTTTTGATGGCAGTGCCTGGGTCAGGAAGCTCAGGCTTCTTCAGTCATCAATTACAGGCCTAGGAAAATGACTGGAGGGCAGTCTGGGAGTGATGTCCCTTTGTCATTAGTGATATGATGACAATCAACAGTCCAGTGTCCCTCTTGATGGCACGTTGGACATGCCCCTGGTCGCTTGCAGGGATTAGGGCAGGCTCGGACCAGTTCCCCTCCTCACCATTCTTGAGGCATGAACCTGATGGTTCTCAAGCTGTAGGAGACAGGGGAGCCCAGGCAGTCTCTGAAGCTGATTGAACAACCTTGGCCAATGTTTTATATTTTTTGCTTGCAGGCTTTTTATCTCTCTCAGGGTATACCTTGAAGGCCAGCACTAAGACTTCTGCCTGTGGAATTAGGGGTCCCATCTCAAAGCACTTAATCTCAGCCCTAATGTATGAGGAGCTCTGGAAAAAGAAATGGGTCATCAGAATTAGATTAACAGTATCCCGTGAAAGGGCCTTTGTAAGGTATTCTAAACCATTGAGAATGGTTTGCTGGATGACCTCTTGGAGGTGTGTGTGTGTGTGTGTGTGTGTGTGTGTGTAAGTAAGACTGTAAGATTGAGTGATATACTGAAATTCCTTAATAACGTTAGAAGAGTTAGAGGTATAAGATCCTTTTTTCTATTTGAGAAAGTTCACTAAATGAAATGGGGGCTTGTACCTCCTGACCAGACCATCCTCACAGAAACCTCCCACAAAGGAAGAATTGAGGCTGGGTTAGGGTTAGGCTGGGTAGGGGAAGAAAGAGTAGGTTTCATTGTGGAGCAAGAACAGGGAAGCTGAAAGCTGTTGGTGGGGTGAAAGTAGGTGCCAGATTAGGACTATTAGAGTGACTTATAGGTGGAGAGGGAGGAGAGGAGGCTGAAGAAGCCAGAGAAGGAGAGGAGGCTGAAGAAGTCAGAGGAGGAGAGGAGGCTGAAGAAGCCAGAGGAGGAGAGGAGGCTGAAGAAGCCAGAGGAGGAGAGGAAGCTGGGGGGATCTATCAGTTGGGGAAGGTAAGGAGGAGGCTTGTTTGCTGGATCAAGGATAGTGGAGGTTTGGTCTAAGATTTCATAGCTAGCAGGAGCTAAGTGGGGGGAACAGGAAGAACAGAGAGAAGGTTTGGAGTGAAGATAAGAGAAAGCTTGAACATAGGGTACTTCTGTTGTGCCCTCTCGACCAGCAAGAAAGATGTAACCACCAGTTCTTCTCTCAGCAGTTTATTCAGGAACCTTGAACAATCTTCATTTCCCTCTTCATCTCCCCCAAACCCCGGGCTACAAGCCCTTTTATACTCTCATATCCACTCCAATCGCAGCAGGCCACGTCACCTCACCAGGCACGCAGCCTCAGCCAACCAGAAGAGCGGGAACATATCACCACCAAATATGGACCTGTTTACCACAATCTCCATAGCCAACAGGTGCCATCTTTAAGGTGCGGCTTCGGGTAGCCCAGGGGAGGGGCTGTGGCCTCCAACATATTCCCCTTTTTTCTTTTATTGCTGCAAGCAAGCTACATGGGCGAAGGTAGAGGTCTAATTCCCCATATGCAAACATAAGGGCCTTACACAAAGCCCCCTCCGGACTCACTACCCAGGGAGGCCTTGGCCAGCTCCAGTGTCATTTTTCTGGGGGGAGGGATACTTGGACACTTAACCCTCAAGCAATTAGACATGCCTTCCAGAGGACGCCAAACAGGTCACTAGCTGTCCCCTATGCAGTGCTTAGCCTAGCATCCCATGGCAAGATGGAAAAATGGCAAGGCTATTTCTTTATGGCAGCAAGCCAAATCTGAGGTGATTGTCCTACCTCCACAGCGGCAAAAGCCTGAACCACCATGACAGAAGTGTGGGCCTGTGCATTCTGCAACCGACACATACACCACAGGCAAAACATGCATACAGCATACAGCAAAAATTCCCCAGAAGACCATCCCTCCCCAATCTTTGAGGAAGCTGAAGGTCTTCTGGATCATCTTCAACCACTGTTGAGAGATGGCAATCTCCACACGGATGTTATATGCCTGTA
>NC_034601.1:67771084-67826501 GCF_900095145.1 Mus pahari
ACCATGGACATAATTTTAGACGTCTCACTGGAGCTGCAGTCGTTGGCCTTGGGCGATTGGGAAAGCAATCTCTTTTAAAATACCCAGTCTGACCACAGGAAAACTTTTCTAACTCAGCAGCATACCCTCCACTCCTGTCAGCCAGGCAAGATTTGATTAAAGTCCAAATTGCTAGCAGCTGCACCAACGTTCTTACTTTCATTTTTAAAGCAATCTCCTCCTGCTATCTCCACTTTTAAGTTCGTCTCTGTGCCGAGAACCTAACTTTAAACCTTAACCTCGCTTAACTTTGTCTCTGTACCAAGAACCTTCTTTGTCCCTCTACTGGGCACAATACAGCTCCTTACCGAGAACATTTTAAATTCGTCCCTGCTCCGAGATCCTTCCCCAAACTCCTGGGGTTGTAAGTCTCACTTACCGGCAAACCCTGACTGCTGAAAGTTCTGAACTCTTTGGTGGGGGAGTCGGTTCCCCGTATGGGCCACCATTTGTTTTGTCCTCTCGACCAGTAAGGAAGATGCAACCACCAGGTCTCTCAGCAGTTTATTCAGGAGCCTTGAACAATCTTCACTTCCCTCTTCAAGGTGCGGCTTCGGGTAGCCCAGGGGAGGGGCCGTGGCCTCCTACATATTTCCTTCCATTTACCAGATCTCTGGCAATAATTGTAAAGATCCCTTATACTAATGGGATCAAAAGTTCTGTTAGGCAGTCATTTACAGTCATTATCTAATAGGTATTTGAGTCAAATCTGACTGCAAAAGCATATGAGTTTAGAATCCTTTAAATCAGGTTCTAGGTGTAGGGGTCTGAGGTTCTCCAAAAAACCAGTGGGGAGATTGGAAATATAGAAGAAGACATAGTTCCCATGGGCAAGAAAAGTCACAGACCTGGGCCCAGTGCATCCCATGGACACTGGTAGGACTAGAATGGTTGGTAAAAACTGGCTTGCCAAAGGCTCATGAGGCTAGTCAGAGTCAAGGGTGAAGCTCCTGAGCAAACATGTTTCACCAGGAGGGAGGGAGAAGGAGGGAGGGAGACAGAAAGAGAGAGAGACAGAGAGAGACACAGAGAGACACACAGAGAGAGACAGACAGACAGACAGAGAGGGGTAGAGAGAGCACAGAGAGACAGAGAGGGAGACAGAGACAGAGACAGAGACAGAGAGTCATTTTGACCTCACAAATTATGTCATGGTAAAGCTACTGTAGAACACAAGATTTCTCAATGTGAATTTTAAATTAAATATACAAGTATTCTGAGGCTCTCTTCTCACAAGATTGCAATTTTTAGAAATGAATGATTTTCAAAAATTTTAGTCTTTAAATTTACATTGCAATTTAGTCTTCTCAAGACAGAATGGTAATCATCTCATATCTGTGACAATGCTATTATCATTCCTACATTAGCTGTTTTCTCTCTAAATCTTACTTAACTCCTCACATTCTAGGCTATATTCCATTTTTGTGAGATCCATTCTTTATTAAAACAATGCTATAAGATCTAACTCCTTACGTGATCTATTATGAGCATATGCATTGCTAGTAGACAATATCTTAGAAGGCACAAGCTATCTTTTTTAAATCTGTGTATTTCTTGCCATAGAGACCATGTCTCATACTTTTAAACTATAAATAAATGTAAGAGAATGATATTAAGGATTAATGTCTTACACTCTACAATACTTTGCAAGTAATTTTTACTTGCTAATACCATGGTGACAGTACTGTCTGATTTTGTGTGTCAACTTGGCACAAGCTAGAGATATCACAGAGAAAGCCTCCCTTGAGGAAATGCCTCTATGAGATCCAGCTGTAAGGCATTTTCTCAATTAGGTGAGGGTGGCGGGGAGGGCCCAACCTACTGTGGGTGGTGCTATCTCTGGTCTGGTAGTCCTGGGTTCTACAGGAAAGCAAGCTGAGCAAGCCACGGAAAGCAATCCAGTAAACAGCACTCCTCCATGGCCTTTACATCAGCTCCTGCCTCCAAGTTCCTGCCCTGTGTGAGTTCCTGTCCTGACTTCCCTTGGTGATAAACAGCAGTGTGATAAATAGCAGTCACATTCCTCATCACTGAATTAGCCATTCACATACCTTTCTGGGCTTCATTTATCTCCTCAGTTAAACAAAAGGCTTGGATTAGGCATGTGATATTCAGTGTGATTTTAGCCATCTCTCCTAGTCTGCAGAATCAACATATCAGTGTGGGCTAAGAGTTTGTATTTTAACAAACCTTCCATGTTATTCATCTGAAAGTATGAGAAATGTTGACCCATACCAGAGGTTCTTGAAGTAGATGCCTTTAGATATTTGTGGAAATACTGCATGACTTCCACACATCATTTAAATTATATGAAATAACTACACATGTAAACTATTCATCTTTGGAAAACTGCCTTTGATTTAGTTACCCTAAAGATATGTATTCCCCAAAACAACATATCTTAATTATACAACCTATTAAGTCCACTTGAAGTCCTTCCATTTTGAAAGTCCTCTATATTCTCCAGGGTACTTTGCATAAATTAGAATTTGTAAACTATTAATGGTATTTGTGTAACTTGTTTAGATTATTCAGTATGTTTATCTTACCAAAATTTTAAGCTTTACATAAAAATTGGGATCTGGAGATTTTTCTTTAAAATGTGCAAAATCTGATAACCCCTGCATTTCAATTCTACTTGATCAATATAGTCTGGAATTAATGAATAGTGGTTCCATTAACTAAAGGCACTTCCCTATAGTTAAGACATAGCCCTAACTAGTCTCAATTGTCTTCGTCCTGAGAAAAATGAAGAGTAAGTATAATCATAGCAGGACAAATAATGTCTTTTGGTGATGAAAAATTATTTCTATTATTGTATGTAAGTCAAAATATTGTGTATACTCTTTGTAACATCCCTCATGTGATGGCCAGAGTTGTTAATTACATTTTCAACATGTGCCACAGAATCACTTCCAGAGGAGTAACTCAATAGTTTCATCACAGAGAACTATCAAAGTGAAAATTCACCTAATTATGTTCTAGCGGTTCTGCCCAGAGTTTGAAATTCTAATTGTTATAATGGAGCATTTGTTTATCAGGTGTCTTATGACAAAGCACCACAGAAATCATACTCTCACAATTCTGAAGAACAGAAATCCAAAATCAAAATGTAAACAGATTCTGGAGGCACTGAGACAAAGCCTGCTTTGTGCATCTTTCCACCTTTTGTTGACTGTTGTCAATCCCTGGCATCTTCTTGAAATGGAGACACAGCTCTGTCATGGCATCTTCTTGACATGGAGACACAGCTCTGTCATGGTATCCATATGGCCTTCTCTCTATGTGTCAATCTTTTTATGCTATCTATTAGATATTCAGCATTAAAGCTCATCTTAAATCTATGAACATAAAAATCTATAATGAACTCATTCTGGGAACTTTACTCATGTCTGCAAATAAGGCCATATTCATCATATAAAGTGTTAGACCACTTTAATATTTAAAAATTTTTTAAATGTCTCACTCATTACAAAAGGGTGATTTGTTTTTATCAGCAAAGCAATTTCTGGCTTACCTATCCAATTGTGCTGTCCTGTCTTATGACTAGAGATTCTGTGGTGTGGTAAGTTCTCTACAGGCCCTGCTGTTGTGGGGAGCATTACTTTCTTCTATCATTTCTCACTTTACTGAGAACTTACGGTAAATGTCTATTGTTAGACCATGGCTGTGATATCAAGTTTAATCCATCAAAATCAAGAGGTAGTGAATAAGAATGTGGTCTTTAATTTTGAACAGATACTTAAAATGAGTCTCTTCTTAGGTATGTTCAATAATTTTTCAAGTCAAAAAGAGTCTGGAGAGTTCATGAACTTAAAAGTATACATCTAAGTCCTAAATATTTTATTATGTACATAAAAATGAACTTGTATTTATTTACATTCATATGGATGTGCACACTACTTTATATGAAAACAATTTTTAAAAGAACAAATTAGGCTATTGTTGGAATTAAGAGTGGAATGGCTCTTATTTTAAATTTTGTAGTTGCTAGATACATTTGTTTTGATACACTATAACACTTTAAATTGATAATCTCATGTAAGACGAGAGCATGAAATACTATAGTATCTGGGCACACTTTAGTGTACAGAGAACAATTCTATCATGAATATGTAATGCATCTAATTTTACAGTAAGTATAATTGGAACAGTAATTGATTTTTCCATTTTTTCAGTGTCATCTATCATTTAAGCAAGTGTTCTTTTCCTTCACTTTTTAATTTCTGATTGCCTTTTAAAGCCAAACTCTGCAAAGTAAAGTGCATTTGTATGCAGAAGGAATCCTTTAAGCTGTCATCATTGTGACAACGCTATGTTTGATTGAGGTCTAAATAACCGCAGAGGTAGCAGAAAGTGGTTCTCTGTGTTTATGCTTCAGTTTCTCAGAGAAGAATTTGGACAAAGTGCACCCAAAGTTAGATGTCTCTGCAACTCTGGAAGTCATTCCATTTATTACAGGTGGCTGTCATTGGGGCTTGAATTTGTCTCCAACTTAATGTTCTTCTTTGCAGCACTGCTGGCTGCTCTGGCATGCAATTCCATAGATTCAGCGATAGTTGCTTTGTCTATGGCCTATGCCTTCAATGTAAGTAATAATGATTTTGTGGTACATGGTATGTGCATAATCCAATTAATTAGACACTCTTCTCCATTGCTTGTCTGAAATATAGATTGCACTAACTAAATAATGAGAGACAAAGCTATATTACCCTGGAGGCTCATTTCTTTTTCTCCCTTAGTACTAACAGGAAGATGGCTCAGCAGTTTAAAGTTAGCACACAGAAAGAGTAGACTGATGCCCATGATCAGCCCTAAAGGTCTAAAAACCTCCTGTTCTTACAGAGTTATCCACAAATTCCCTGTTCCCTTAGCCACATAGATCTGTAAACTGTTACAGGATAGGGCCTTTCTCCATCTAGGCTGGCATGTTCACTTTGCCCCACCTAAAGAGATACCTTAAATTCTAGGGACAGTATTAGCTCTGCGTTTTGGCTTGGAAACGTTTTCTGACTAAGTCCTATCCTACATAACACAGAAAATCACTAGTGATATGAACATTTTGGTGCGTCCTTTGTGAACAAGCAAACATCTTAAGCCACTTAATTCTATCAACCATTCATCTGAACCTAGCTATTTTTTCGAATTAAGAATTTAAGCTTCTAGGAAACAAATATAGTACATATGCACAAGTAGGGCCAGGAGCAGACACCTGTAATCAAACATTGACATTTCTATGTTTCTAGTAAAACGTATTTCTAGTAAAATATGTCTTAAGTAGGTTAAATAAAACATTTAAAGAGCCTCAAATTCAAAGCTGTTCAAGTTAAATGGACCATCAAGAAGAGTAGTCTCAAATTCAAGCAAATAAAAATTCAGGCTAGGTATATAGCTCAGTGGTAGAGGATTTACTTAGAGCAAGATCTTCAGTTTGGGTCTCACAACTCAGAAGAAGGAGGGGGATGATACAGGGAGGGAGGGGATGGAGGATGATATAAAATTTGTCCCCAGATGATTCACGGTTGAACATACTATTCACAATAATAATTTTATTAGGGTTTGCATTGAGAAAATTGTCTAAATTCAGTCATGATTATTGAATCTATACAATTTTTAAGTTAATTATGTTACTTACACCTTCTGTTTCCTGGGTACAACATCAAAATCTTGGAATGGGAAGGGTACAGGCAATAAATCAACCTATTTTGTTCATCTTAATGACCTATGAATTAGAAGAGACAAGAATTAGAATGCTGCAAAGTAGAATAATTTTCTTTTGCATATCTTGCTTCTATGTATCCATTTGTTAACAAACCTGAAATATATAAGGAAAGGCAGGAGGGCATATTTGAATTTTTGGTAAGGAAAGCACATGAAATAGAAACAAAAGCAAATTTGCCATTCAAAGAATATGTGAATTTGAAAATATAGGTGAAGGCATAAGCAATTCTGGGCTTCACTTCATTTTTTGAAAACGTAGTGTTCTTTTACAGTTCAAATCAGCCTGAATCTCACACATCCTCCTGCCTCGGTGACCCACTGTGGGATTACAGGTGTAAAGATGATCTGTTACGTCCAGGAATTCCTAAATGACAGTGAGGTTAGGTATCATCACACCTCTTGAGTTCGCATGTTGAAAGTAAATTTTATTTTATTTTTTTTTAACAAAAACAATCTCACAGCATTTATTGTCACTTAATGATAATGTCCCAAAATGGATAAATGCTCCTAGCAGACGACACCTTTAAAAACACTGAACTGCCTTCTCACCTTCTCCCATGCTTGACTATTTCCAGTAGGAAGCACTTTGGAGCAGAGTAAAATCTCCTTTTAGCATGATCCGACCCAGTTGTTTTCTTGACTTTGTTTTAGAATGAGTCTCTTAGTGTCCTGTAATACAAGTTTCTTGTACTAATCAAAGCCAATAATACAATCTTCTATCCATGTATTCACTTGCTCATACACCTGAGTTTGAGATCTGCTTCGAAAGTTCCTGAAGATAAGGTTGATAGGATGCACCATCACCTTCTGCACATTCTGGCACTGACTGCGGTATGTCATGGTAGAAGTCATTGAAAGTAACATTTTTTTAAATTTTTATTTATTAATAATTTTATTTTTTTTACATTTAAAATGTTATCTACCTTCCCTGTCTCCCCTCCACAAACCTTCCACCCCACCCACCAACCCACTCCCATCTCACCCTTCTAACATCCCTTTTCTCTGGAGCATCAAGCCTCCACAGGACCAAATACCTCCTGTCCTGCTGATGTCAAATAAGTTAGCACTCTGTTACATATATAGTGGGAATCATGAACCAGCCCATGTATTCTCTTTGGTTGATGGTTTAGTCTCTGGGAGTTCTGAGGGATCTGGTTCATTGATAGTGTTGTTCTTCCTATGAGGTTGCAATCCCCTTCAACTCGTTAAATGAAACATACATTTCTAACATGGTATTGAGCATTTCAATGTCAGGAAAAATCAAAATAATTGTAAAAAAAAAACATATCACTGAGAAATTATTAAACTAGGACACACAATAAATTTTATTTCAATGAATTATGACTTGACATGCTCTGATGCAGCATTAAATACACAATTATAATTATAAATTTGTACAGATGTTACATTGAGAAAATTAATATAGTCATCACAATTACTGAGAATCAGTACAATTTTAATTACATTTATTGCTTATATAGTCTGCTTCATGTGTACATCATTAACATTTTTCTGAACTGGAAGCAGAAGATTAAATGACCATATTTTGATGGTTCTAATTAACCACAAATAGGGAAGAAAAAAAGACTATTGACAGAGGAAAATATTTAATTTACCTGTATCTTTTGCTTGTAGCTTAATTCTAGTTCCAAGATCCAAAAACTATAGGGCAGGTAAAAACAAGAGAATTAGAATTTTGCATCCTCCTCAAGTCACTTATGGAGTTATTTTTTTCCTCTTTTGCACAGTAGTCCTAGGAAGTAGCTCGTTCTGAGAAAACAATCTAATCTAATAAGGGGATTGTTGCTACCATGTGGGTCAGATTCCCATGTGGTTCTTCTCAAAGTAAAAAGTAAAATTGAACATCCAGGGACAAAAATAGTAAAGATAAAGAAAAGATGAACACAGGTGTTTATTATAACAGAAAGCAAAGAGCAGAAAGTGCCCTGTCAGGAAATTTGGGGTCTCCAGAGCCCACGGATCACCATACAGTCTCTGAGCTTGTCTTTTTACAGGGCCATGCACTTTCTTTCCTTTTGATCTTTCCCATACTTTATTTCCTCCTTTTGGACTGAAAATACTTCAAACAGATGGCATTGTTCATCCAAAATAGTCAGAAACCCACAAGTCATTGTCCAAAGAAGGGCGTTGATTTTGATAGATAGCCCTGGGTGATGAACAACGTTGTTTGCCAAGCCCATTCCATATGCTGTGTGGGAGAGTTATCTCCTTTGCAGGTGGGAATGTCATTCTATTTCCTGTCAGAATGCCAGCTTTGCCTCCTACTCCCTCTTTCCTGCCTAGCACCTTGCTACCTCCTCATTTTCCCAGCTGTAGTCTTTGTTGCTACCTCCTCATTTTCCCAGCTGCAGTCTTTGGTCATAGGTCTCCCTGCCTTATTTTGTTAACCATTTGTTTTAATTTCCTACATTTAAGCATTCCTACCCTTTGCTCTTCTCATCCTGCTAAGATTTAAAACATCCTCTATGTGTTCTCTCTTCCACTTAAATTTGAAATATCCCTGAAGATTCTTTTTTCTGGTCTTGCATTTCTTTCTTTTTCTTTCTTTCTTTCTTTCTTTCTTTCTTTCTTTCTTTCTTTCTTTCTTTCTTTCTTTCTTTCTTTCTTTCTTTCTTTCTTTCTTTCTTTCTTGGTTTTTCGAGACAGGGTTTCTCTGTGTATCCCTGGCTGTCCTGGAACTCACTTTGTAGACCAGGCTGGCCTCGAACTCAGAAATCCTCCTGCCTCTGCCTCCCAAGTGCTGGGATTAAAGGCGTGCATCACCATGCCCGGCTTTGGTCTTGCATTTCTTATTTGTATAAATTTCATGACCAATCAGATCGTCTTTATATTCTTTAGTATCTAATATTCAGGTATGCCTTAGTTAAGGTTTCACTGCTGTAAGGAGACACCATGACTAAGACAACTCTTATAGAGGAAACTTATAATTGGGGCTAGTTACAGTTTCAAGGGCTTAGTAGGTTTTCATCATGGTGGGGAGCATGGTAGCATCCAGGAAGACATGGTGTTGGACAAGGAGCTGATTGTTCTATACTTGATCCTGAGGCAGCAGAAGGGGACTGTGTCACACTGATGTGTACCTTGAGTATATAAGGTCTCAAATTCCTTCCTTTGCCTCTACAGTGACACACTTTCTCTAACAAGACCACACTTATTTTAATAAGGCTACAACTCCTATGGCCATTCCAGATGGCCAAACATTCAAACACATGAATCTATGGGGCCATATGTAATCAAAACACCACAAGCTAGCTCATTCTATTAGCATTATCACTTTTGGTAGTAGTATTTGTCAAGATTCAAATTAGAATACAGAGAGGTGGGTTGCTTTATTTTTTTTTTTTGTCATCTATATGTATGCATACATTTGACTGTTTATTGGTGAAGGAATATATATTATGCCAAAATTATTGATGTAAAAAAGGAATGTTTATTCAGATACCCAAGAACTTCATCTTTTTGATCACCTATGAAAAAATTTTACCAGTTCTTGCTTTTCCTAGTTCCTTTCCTTTGGTCATTGTTGGAACTGTCTTCTGATCTTTGATATTACCACTCTATAATTCCTACTGAATCTGGTTAACAAATAGTCCACACTCAGCCTTCACCTTACATGACTTGTCTTTTGACCATGTCTCTTCCACAAATTGCTTTACATCATTGTTCAGATACCACACATTCTTGCATGTTCTTCTGCTTCCTAATACTCTTCTGGCTGGTATGCCAGAAGGTTCTTGTCTTGAATACTTGGCACAAGTAGTTTTTTCCCTTTTCACAGAGTGCCTACCTACTAATATTCACAAAGTAAATACCCTTACAATGTCAATTGATTTCTAACAAACCTACTGAAAAGGAAACCCTTTCAGTAAATCTTCCCGTTTCTCATCTTCAAAATATTAACTATTATTGAATACTATATTTAGTTATATGGCTCATGTCTCAACCTATCTCTTCCCATTTGCATACATACTGTATAAGGGGAAGTTCTCTTCAGTTTTTCACAATGATAACCTCTAGCACTTAAAACAACTACTACCATTATAAACATATGGTGGAGTAGTTTGAATAAAAATGGCCTCCATAGGCTCATATAGTTGAATGTTGGTTTCCAAGAAGGTAGAACTATTTAGGAAGGGTTAGAAGGTGTGACATTGTTGAAGGAGGTGTGTCACTGGGAATAGAGAAGGTTGGTTCTTGATTTCGTCAATAAAGAAGGTGGGAGCCAATTGCTGGACAAAGGCAAAGGTGGGACTTCTGGGTCCAAGGAGGAAGAGAGGAGATAAAGGAAAAGAGGAGGCCATTTAGGCTAGGCTTTGGAACAAGAAACACAACCAACCATGTAAGATTGTGGGATAGAATCAGCAGCCAGCTGATATAGGTTAGCTGATAAGATTAGAGGACAAGATTCAGTGCCCAGCAATTGTGCTATCTAACAAATTCTAAAACAATAAAACTGTCTAGTGATTTCATTTCATGGAGCTAAGGAAAGCAGAGAAAGAGAGAAGCTGAGAGGGGAGGATGGAGTGTAGATAGAAGCTCTTGGCTTTCATGTGGTAGTAGCTGCTGGAGTTAAGCTGGGAGGAACAGGCAAATCAGAACTGAGGCCTGTGGCATCCAATCTCAGAGCTAAGCTTGTACCTATTCAACAGCCTTGGAGAACTGGGTACAGCTGAAAAGGAGGCTGGGAATAAATTAAGACAGGCAGAAAAGAGAACATTGAAGCCCAGACAAACTTTCTCTGATCAAGGCTCCAAGTTTAATTTTCAGCTCTGCATTTATATAGGCAAAACCCCAAAAACCCATCCTTTGTTTCTTCTGGGTTCTGTTGCTTTGTTTCAGCTGGATTGAGTTGCAAAGTAAGCTCAGTAGGCAGTTAGCTCTTCAAACCTCAGGTAGGAAATTGCACATGTAATGAGGCCTGATTGTAAAACCCTCTGAGGTTTGTTTTAGCCAACTCAAGGCTGGGGAAAGGGCACAGTTCCCTCTTTTTTATTTTTTAAAGATGAGCTGAATGGAGGCACAAGATTTACATGTACTCCATGATCCCAACTAGGAAATATGGTGGCTAAGCGACCGTGTCTGTCTTAGGTCTAGGTCTATATTGCTCCTTTTTACCCATCATGGAGGACAAGTGCAGCTTAATGGTATTTGTTTGGACAAAACATATCCTTTTGGCTCTTGTCTCTGTCATAGGTCAATAGGAACTCAAGAACACCAGTTGCCCTTCTCTGACCACTGGCACTCATAAGCACATCTTTTCCCCATTCAGACCAAAGCCACAAAGGACATATTAATATGAACTCAATGCATTTCTTCATAGCAATGAATAACTGCCATGGTGAATAACTGGGCTTGTTGAAGAAGATCCTGTGTGAAGGCAATCAATCTGCTTAAGGTACAAAGTCAAAGGTTAGATGCAACAGGATTAAAGTTGTCTGCAGGAATGTCCCAGGTAGTCAATTCAGCTGCTAATTAGCAAAGATCAAAGTCTGACCACTAGGTTTATGGGAGGTGGCTTTGAAAATTGATAGAAACCATTTACTTCTCAGGTAAGAGTGGAGACTATGCTCCAAGTCAATTCAGCTAGCTAATAGGGATTTTGAGTCATCTTCATTATTGAAATCTCCAATATTAGATTGATTTCTAGACCAGTCCATGATTGAGTCAGAATAACTGGCCACATTAAAGGAAAGAGAAGAGTCATTATAACTTCTCCTTTTGATTAATTTTTCCAAGTCTTCCACAGTCCATGTTCTCTGTCCCACAAGATCTAAAAGCCCGAAGCAAGGCATTTTGTTCAATCTGGGATATAGGCAAGCAAAGATGGGTCAAGGTCAGGTGTCCATTACACCTTTTCTGACACCATTGTCAGGTCACAGGTCAGCATCATCCTTTGTCCCAGCATCAGCATGTCACACCAATAACTCTGGTTAGCAATAACTCAGCTAGCATACTCCTGCAGCATCCTGTGGAAAAACATAAATATGCCCTCTTCCCCACATTAAATACATGATCAGGATCATGCCATATGCCAGTAAGTGGACCCTTCCATTTCACCTAGGCATAATTAGGACACTAAATATAGACACTCAGCAGAGAGTTCCTTGGCATCCAAATTTTAAAAATTTTAAAAAGACCATGCTTTAAATAATGTGGTATATAGGGATATGATTCCCCTTTTTTTGTTTTTTAAGAAGATATTGTTTTAAAGTTCCACAATATCTTGTCCTTGAGAATTATGAAGAATCCCAGTAATATAGGTAATATTAAGTTGTTGACAAAACATCTCAAATGCTTCACTGTAATAGCTACTTCTATTATCTATTTTGATCTGATTTGGAACACCAAACAGAAACAATGCACGTAATGACTAATTACATTTTTAGTTGCTTACGCTGGGAGCTTGGGCTATCAATCTGGGCAAAGGAACCAGCATGTTTTTTTTTTTTAAAGTACACACTGCAACAGAGTTGGTACATTCAAGAGCACATGCCAGGCCCAGTTTCATGTTCTCTGTGCCTACATCTTGTGAATCAGATGTAGCTCTCAGCACCATGCCTGCCTGCCAATACTCTCCTGACCAAGATGATCACAGACCAATTCTCTGAAGTTGTAAGTAAGCCCCAATTAAATCCTTTTTCTTGTTTTTATAAGCTGACTTGGTCATTGTGTCTCTTCACAGAAATAAAACATTAAGAAAGACAGAAATTGGCACCAGAAAATGGCATATTACATTGATAGGCCTAGCCATGTTGCTTGTTAGCAGAATGTGAACTTTCTGGATTTATATTAAGAAAGTGTTGAATGCCATAAGTAGGGTTTAATGGGCCATACTAGTATCAACTTTGAAAATACCATTGCAATGTGGCCTATGGATAGCAAACTCAAGAGATGTCAGAGAGGAATAATAGTAAAGACCAATATTCTTGTATTTTGGCAAAGAATGTGTCTGCTTTCTGTCCTTGTCAGAAAAAAAAAAAAATGCTGCAGGCTAAAATGAAGAGCTTTAAATTAATATCATTGGCAGAGGAAATTTCAAGACACCCTAGTATTGACTGTGTGACTTGGTTATTAGTGATCATTTTTATGTGGATCTACAATGACTAAGAAGCCAAACAAAGAAAAATACAATATATTCAGTTTGAGAGGAAGAGGAGCACATCAGAGAATGTAGTTCTGGAGCCAAGCCCTGTGTTCCAGGAGATGAGAAGTTAAAAGAAAGGCCTGATGCTAAATGGAATAAAGGGAGAGGAATCCTCCTTCTCTACCCCACTGGGCTAAGCTTCCAACTTGAGAAAGACAAAGCTTACTCAACAAAGGAAATCATCTTAAAGTAAAAGCTTATGTAAATATAAGTCATGGAAAGAGGCAGATTTTAGCCCATTGATTAGTAGAACTTATTATGGCTTTGCCTAATACCCTGCCCCTCTTTCTTGCCCTCAACAATATGTACTGTACAGATGTTTATGCTTTTCATTTCCCTTTAGTTCATATATATGGAGGCTTTTGTTTGTCTGCATGTATGTCTGTACACACATGTACATAAGTGTCCTTGGAAAGTAGCAGATTCCTTGGGACTAGAGTTACCACATGGTTGTGAGACACTCACTGTGTGGGTACTCAGATTGGAACCTAAGTCACCTACCTGGAAGTTGAGTCAGTGAGTCGCTGAGTCAGTGAATCACTGAGTCAGAATCTTAACAGCTGAGTCATTTCTCCACCATGATTTTTCTGTCTCTGTTATTTACTATTCTGTTCCCAGAACCTGGGCAATAGCTGATACACAGAAATGGCATAATGGACTCTTGAAGAGAATGAAAGAATAAAGTTACAACATTAGAATAAAAAACAGCATCTGGGAGTCAGAACTAGAAGTTGTTATTTAAAAACTGACCAGAGGAATTTTTTTTACTTTTCTTTTTCAGAGTTGAACAATGGTAGCTGGTCTGTTTTGCTCATGCTTTGCTTCATAAAAACAAAAATATTCTCATTTTAAATGAATCATCAGCCTCTATTGATTTTAAGACTGGTAACTTGGTGCTGAACATAATTACGAAGGAATTTTTTTCTCATTGAAACATCTTGACAACTGCTCACAGATTATATTGTATCATTGATTTATGCAGGTACAATTTTTTCTTGGTAAAAAGAAAACAATTTCTTGAAGGTTGATATTAGAGATATAGAATACAATGAATACTTGCCACTGGGCAAGGATTTTAGCCTATGCGCAAAGTTAAATGTTGTCCCTAAAGTTTTAGAAAACACTTTCCAAAATAATTAGAGGTCTATTTTAATGGTAAAGGAATGTTAGAAAACTTTGTTCTCTGCATTAAGTAGTTTTTGCATCTTGAACTGAAAGTATTCGTGTGGTAGTTTAAACTTTCTCCTTGTAAGGGTTACATGGAAAATCAGTTATGGCTTACTCAGTTCGATGTTCTTCACATTCCAGGATGCTTGCTCTAGACTCCAGAAGAATCTTGTGACTCAAGATGCCACAGGGTTTGGTTAGTCGGAAAGTGCTTTTCTTTTAAATTACAACAGAAACCAGAATAAGGATACTCAGGGACAAAGAGATTAGTGTTTTTAGTTGTATGTCACCTTTCCCGAATGAAATGGGTGTGGTGCAGTGATATTTTAAGATAATGGCAGTGAGAGATGTTCAGAAGCAAGCCTCTGGCTCTGAGTTGTTGTGTGTCAGTGCTAGTTTATAGCCATTGTAGTTGTTGAGGTTTGGTCTGTTGCTAAGTATTGTGGCAAGTTATAATTGACAGGGAAGTTGACAAAATAGCTTAGAGGACTGTTATCCGCCCAGCTCTAGTGCTGTTAAGGCTTATTATAAATATAAAGGTTTTGTGCCTTTATCTAGGAACTGAACGATCAAAGGTGGGGTAGAATTTTTTCTTTTTTAACACCAGTCTCTGTCTAGTCTTAGTTCTGTTCAAACCATATTTCTTTATATTACCCAAGGTTATGTCTAAATTCACTTCAATGACATAAATCCCTCCACCTACCTGCCTGTGTGATATAAATGTGCCATTTCTGTGTTCTCATTCATTCCATGCATACTTTCATCCTGTTTGCCATATACTCTTAATTCCGTAAGTCTCTGTCACTTACTAGAAACCAGCTACTAAAAGGCCAAGTGCCTAGTTTTAGTTAAGTTTGTATATGTTACTAGCAGTCTTTGTACCATATAACCACACATTTTAGATTCATATTCTGTAAATACTTATGTACACATGTACTGAGCAACTGTCCAACTTTTGAGATGAAGGGGTCTCATAAAAGTAAGCCCTTGAGCAGCTTGGGATTATGGTCCTAAACTAACTGCACTTTATCTTCTGTTTAAAGTAATGCTTTATATTTATTACTTTAAGTAAAATAATACCCCATAAAGTTTGAGGCTGCATCAGTTTAAGTGAGATAGTGTCAGGATACACTCGGGAGAAAATTGTTGACTTGTAACTCTTTCATGTTTTGGATATAATCATATTTTAATGAGCCATTATTTCTTTGGTAGAAACAATATTGTATGTCTAAATTGCTCTTAAAATATGAAGTGTCTGAACCCCAATGGTATTTTTTCTTCCAGTAATTTATTACTGAATCATTTTAAAATAGTTCTATCAACTTCTTCTTCTTTTTTTTTTTTTTTTCATTTCCCCTAAGCGAACTATATGGCACTTGGAAGTCAGAAGGAGGTGTCCAATGTCCTGGAATAGAATTACTGATATAACTACAGTGGCGGATGATTGTGAGCTACGATGTGGAGCCAGGAATTGAACCAGGGTCTTCTGCAAGAACAAGTACTCTAAAACACAGAGCTATCCAATAAGGCCCCAGGGGCTTATTTTTAAGACATCATAAGATAGAAAACAATATTTGTCCAAAAGAATAACACAGATTTTATTAGAAAATTATGAAGTACTAACTGTCAACTGAAAAGATTACAGTTTGGGGGCGGGGGTACGCAGACTCATTAACTTTGTGGATCAAGTCAGCACTTAACTCCACTGGTTACAAGTTATAGTTTGTTAATCAAAGTTCTAAAGAAACTGTTTACATAAGAATTAGCTCTTCTAAATTAGAACTATGCAGAAAACAGCAGAAATGCCAGCAGACATAGGATGCAGTAATATGTGACACTTCTGAAATTTTATCACTTGCTAGTGAACATCTGTAAGCATCACATCGGCTCTCTCTCTTTTTGCATTTATATACATCAAAAATATACTTCAAGCTAGTCATGGGTGGAAAATAAAGTACATAATTTAAAAGCAAAACTGCAAATGGTATAGATTTACAACAAAATATGAATTACCTGTACACACATTTTTTAAGAGGCACAATCTGTTCTATACAGTAACTGTCATATTGAATTCATATTATACACAGTGGTATCTGATAAGTGGTTTGAGTGAAAACAGTACCAAAACACTGATATGAAATAAATTACATATTACTTAGTATTTTTAAAGTTACACACTTAAAAAACTTTAGTCAAATGTACAACTAAAAAGCAAATTTTATGAAAAGTATTACCGGATTTTAACAAATGGCCCCTTTCAGGATTCACTTGTACCTTTTAAATAAACTACACTGGTGTCAGGATTAGGTATACACGACTCTAACAACTGTTTGAAGACAATTTCTCTCATGGTTTTACCATTGTAACTACTGGGGAAGAGGATGCTAATGACATAGCCCCACCTCCAACACCACCATACTGCTTTTTCAAACAAATATTTATCTTCCCATTTTAGTATTATTTATCTGCTCCATTTTGCAAATTGATTTTGTTCATGTCTTGAGTTGTCATACATCTGAGAAATTCAAGTTTGCTGTTTATAATCCTAAATGGCTAGCGTGAGAATTCAAAGTGCATGTGGAGACTGTAGTACATGTAGCCTCAAACAGGTTCACAAACGTTTTTCAATCTAAAAAGCAAAGATTCACAGTCTTGAATATTTTCAGAATGCGTGAAGGGCTCATCTTTGGCATTTCTCCATTAGTTGTAAAATAAAAGCACGGCATTTTATGTTTTTCTATCTACCTAGTTGCACGCGCTTTGGTACATGGAAATGACTGTTATTTAACGGCAACTTCACTACTGAGCAAGGAAAAAAAATTTTTTTAATAAAGCTACAAAAAAAAACCCCAAAACAAAAAACAAACAAACAAACAAAACAAAAAAACCTACCACCTTCCAGCATTACTCTTTGGGAAGCTGAAGTGCTTGATCTTGTTCAAAGTTTTAGTTCTCTTCTTTAGTTATTACAACACTGATAAACAGGATATACTTTAAATGAACAAGATAGCCAGGATAAAATTCTTATATGCAAATACTTTCATTGAAGCAAATATAATGACATATATCTTCCAATAACATGGGCATCACAAAGTAACCAGAGTATTTTCTTCACTGGCCCTTGTGGCCATATGGCTTTCTTTCTTCTTCTCTCCTCCCCTCCCTATCTCCCTCTAGTTCTTTTGAGACAGGAACAGGATCTCACTAAGTTGCCTATATTGGTCTAGAACTTCCTGGGTAGCTCAGACAGGCTTTGAACTTGTGAGCCCCTTGCCTCAATGTCTTACTTAGTTTGACTATAGTCTTGCATTTCTAGGTTTGGTCCTGGGAAAAGGGGAAACAACATAACCAAAACCAAACAGCTGCTACAAATATCCAACGGTCTTGGATGAGTAATACAGCTTTATTGTGACATCAACACTTTGAAAAGGCAACTGGTAACTTTCTACTGTCTTTTTATTCTTACAAAGCAGAGGTGTGAAAATACTAGCAGAAAATGACGCTCTGAAGATAAAAAAGGACTACAGTATAAACAGGGCATGTCTACTATCTGGCAGAAAGAAATCTGAATAAATCTTTAGCTATTTTGGGAAGAAAAACTGGTCTTTCAAATATATTAAAATCTGTAGATTAGGAGGATGAAACATGTAAAAAGAGTGGATTTTTGAAAGTACAAATCACATGGCAGTTGGTGAATACTATCTATGCAGTTTAATAATACTGCTATCTCCCAGCCAGTGTAAACAGCTGACATCACAGTCCTCCAAGTCCTTAAGAGTTATATGTGAAAACCAAATAAAGAAATTATCAGCCCTACTCATAAAATTCAGTAAGAACTTGGGCCTCATAGTTGGCACGATTTAAAGTTTCCAGACTAGTAAGTGCGGATGGCTACCTACTTCCAGAATCCAGTAATCAACTCTGTTACTTTAGAAATACTGAGCTTTTTTTTTTTTTAAACACACCCAAACAAGACTCATCTGGTCATTCTAAAACAAAACACTATGTAAGGTTGTCCTGTATAAATGTCTTTTTGGGAATTTTTGAGTGACTTCATGGACTTCTTTTCTGGAGGAGGCGTCACATGGAAATCCTTACCACCACAAGACAAGCTCAGTTACCAACACTCCCTCAGAGTTCAGTTGAAGTTGGTTTTCTGTAAATGCTTATTGGGAATTTCTAAAGCACTAACTTGGAGAGGCCAGGAGCCTCCAACAATCCCAGCTTGGATGGCCACTCCTGTCACCACTGCCAGGTCAGGGTCTACAGATGTATTCGGGTCCTTTCCAAAGAACTCCTGAATAACTTGGCGGATCCGAGGAATGCGAGTAGAACCCCCAACTAGAACCACCTCATCAATTTCAGTCTTGTCTAAGTGGCCTTCTTTTAATACTTGCTGAATGGGTACGAGTATTTTCTGAAAGAGATCTTCATTGAGGGTATCAAAGAGCTTGCGGGATACTTCCGTCTCAAATAAAACCTGACTTTTTCCACTCTTGCTTTCAGAAAGGCCAGGTCTAAACACTCTGTCCACATGGTGACCATCCCCTGGGCTAAGCTGGTCTGTTGGCAGTTCAGAGTCACCATTCTGAGGTTTCCCGCTGTTCTCTCCCTCTACAGTGAGTAACACTGATACCTGGGCAGACTGATGCAGTGTCAAGTTTAGCTTGACCATTTCCACCGCCTGCCTTAATCTGTGGATTTCCTCTTTCCTGGAAGGGAGAAAGCCGTATGTTTGATAGATCTCTTTATATAAATACTGAAGCAGCCTCTGATTGAAGTCTTGTCCACCAAGTTTATTGTTTCCTAAACACAGAATTAAAAACCTTATGTCATATATATGCATATAAATATAAACTCTGTATGTTAAGGTATTCTAAGGATAACAAGTCTTGTAATATATTAAGGTTTTACTAATGTATGTTGATTAAAAAAGACCTATGTTAAAACCATTTTAACCTAAATGGTAAGGGCAGATGGTTACCTACTTTTAGATTCTAGAAACGGTTTTGTATCAGCTATTATTATTATTTCTATTTCTATCTTCTACTATTGATAACCAGTGCCTTAACAGGGTTAAAAATCCTAAATGACCTAGAAGAGAGTACCTCAATGACATCAAATAATTTTTGATAAACAGAAGAATAAAGGCAGCATCTACCTGAAATTGAAACACTGTCTCATTTTGTAATTTTTACGATTAACAGGTACCAAAAATATAATCTTGTCTTACTGTTAATAATTAAAAGCTTAATAGAAATAGTTCTATAGGAAAAAATAATGGAATATAAACTCAGAGTATATATTTTGGCTCTATGGAATTTGGTTAAAGAGTGAGAAATATATATGTTAGGATGCTTATGTGGGTTAATAAGCACCCTTACATTTTAACCTAAAAAGCACAAAGCAAAAATCTTAAAAAGAGATTTAAAGTAAATGATCTTATTTCTTCAGTGAAACTCATGTTGCCTTTCTTAGGACATCCTCATCCTGACGCATGAAACAGATGAAATAACCGACTGGCTTCATCTTGACATTTTTTCCTGTTATCTTCCCTTTAACCATCATCAAGGAAGCGCTAAAGGAACTTACTTATCTGACTTACAGGAAGTCCAGCCATTTTATTTTGAAAGTTAACTCTGATCTGTACAAGATATAAACCTATAGACAGAAACATACAATATTCTGAAAACAAACCCGCGATCCTCCATGCTGGGCAGACTGAGGAGAATGTGCCTGCACTTCCTTAGTCTGCACGTTTCTTACCAGACATTGCTCGAGTTAGGAACATCCCTCCTTGTTTATTCAGTAACGACACATCAAGAGTTCCTCCACCCAAGTCTATGACCAACACATAGAACACGTCAACCTTGTGGAGACCATAGGCCATCGCTGCTGCTGTAGGCTCATTTATCACCCTCAAGATCTTCAGTCCTGAAAGACCACGGAAGGAAACAGTTTCTACTCAACTTGTAATAGAAACATGCTTGTTTCTGCTTTATTATGACCTTTACCCAGCAATGACAAAAGCAGTGGGAAAAATACAATAGTATAAAAAAATGCAAGTTTTTTGTTTTTTGTTTTTTTTTCCTGAGACAGGGTTTCTCTGTGTAGTCCTAGCTGTCCTGGAACTCACTCTATAGATCAGGCTGGCCTCGAACTCAGAAATCTGCCTGCCTCTGCCTCCCAAGTACTGGGATTAAAGGCATGCACCACCACCACTCGGCTAAAACGCAAGTTCTTTTTACTGATATAAATAAAATTATTCTTAAAGAATACACCATAAAAAAAGAAAAACCTAAGTTTAGTATCTTGACATTTTATTAACAATTGAAAAAACTCTTCCAGCCTTTTTTAATATTGATACTCTACTTAGAAATATATAGTTGTGGAAATATGGTCAGCTGATCTTGTGTAAAAGACCACATTATCTTGAATAAGATTCCTGATTTGCACTAACTTCCCCGCTTAAAGTAATGTACAAGCTGTGAGCTACATCAGCATTTCAAACTCTGGAGACTCTCCCACGGATTCCACTGCCCTTCCTCTGGTAATCGCACTTCGCGCTCTGTTCTGGTCATGTGTGGGGTCCTAGAGTCAGGGACTTAGGAGTCACTGTTTCAGGGAGGCATGCCTGGTCATTCTATAAGCCACCCCTATCTATTTCTGACTACCCTCTGGGCCTCCATTCTTCCACTCATGCTACATTCATGATACATAAAGACTGTATAGCAGAGGATGGCCTTGTTGGGCATCAATGGGAGGAGAGGCCCTTCACCCTGTGAAGGCTGGGTGCCCCAGTCAGTGTAGGGGAATTCAAGGGCAGGGAGCAGGAGTGGGTGGGTACGGGAGCACTCTCATAGAAGCGGGGGTGGGGTAGGGGGAGGGGGAGGGATAGGATAGGGGGTTTCTGGGGGCAGAGGGACCAGGAAAGGGGTTAACTTTTGAAACATAAATAAAGAAAATATCCAATTAAAAAAAAAAAAAAAGATTTACCAGTAGCTCTGAATAAGAGGTAATTGGTCCTCCAGAAGCAAAGGACACTGCTGCTTGCTCCCCATTAGGAGGGACATATAACTACTATTACTGATAAGTACAGGAAGTTCCCATAGTAAAATGTTACAAGTTATGTGCATATTATGCTTACTCTACACTTCTATCTATTTGGATTCAGCATCACAAAAGCAGGATTTATAGAGCAGGTTGCATCGTTTTTAACCTTGCGAAGTCTGGAACCACTTCACCTGAACAATGAAGAGAACATACCTTAGATCAGGAGCACAGGGTGCTCATGCTCTCTCACACAGTTTGTCATATGCCTCATTAGCTTAGCTGCTTCTTTTCTTTTCATTTTATAAACATATTTTGAGGATGGTTGTATCCCGGTGGACTGAACCTAGGCTGGGCCTGACCCTCTCTAGAGAAGTAATCTATCAGAAAGCTACAGCCCTAGCCCTATACTGCTTTTTCTCCCCATTTAATGTTGTACCAGAGTTCATAATTATCATCACGAATCTATATAAAATAGACAGCTAACTCATCTGCCATATAGTTTGTATGCCTACAGTTGATTTACAGAAGATGTTAATCCTAACACAATCTTGAGAAAATGTGCGTCAGTCAAGGGTGCTATTACCAGCAAGGTTGGCAGCTTGGATTGTTGAATTTCTCTGTTGTAGGTCAAATTCTGCAGGCACAGAAATGACAGCATTGGCAACCGGCATGCCAAGGTATTCCTCAGCCATTTCCTTCAGCTTCAGCAACAATCGAGAGCCGACATACTCTGGAGAAACGATGATGGTTTCGTTACTTGTCACAGAAAACTCAGCCATCCCATTTTTGTGTAAAACCTGTGAATAGGATTTGAAAAGCAAGAATGTAAAGATATGTATGTATACACAAAAGTCCAATTACTTTGACATGCACATATTGGATTGATACAACAAAAACCACTAAAACTAAAAAAAAGCTCACTATAATATATCCAGTACCCCTTTCCAGGTTAGAGTTCTCTGAATGTGATATTTAAAAACTTACTAAATAAATCTGTGTTACAGTTTTCAGTAATAGCCAAACAAAAGTCAGGAATGTAACAGAAACCTAGGATATTCCCATTGCATTCTCATTGGAAGAATGCATTACAACACCCAGGAGACTCCTTTTCTTGGAGCTGCTGGCCCTCAGTGGGCATGTTTTCACTCAGACAAAGCACTTTAGAAGTTCTGGCCAACATACACAAGTAGCCAGCCAGTATCACTCATTTTGGGGCCATTACTTAGTAAGATAATCTTTTGTTTTGTTTTGTTTTGGTTTGGTTTTGAGTCAGGGTTTCTCTGTATAGCCCTGGCTGTCTTGGAACTCACTTTGTAGACCAGGCTGGCCTCGAACTCAGAAATCCGCCTGCCTCTGCCTCCCGAGTGCTGGGATTAAAGGCGTGCGCCAGCACGCCCGGCTGTAAGATAGTCTTAATGACAGCGCTGCAATGTCTGCAATACCTGATCCCCAGGATGGCTCCAGAGCAAGGAAAGCCCAGAGAACACAGTGAACAGTGGGATGGTCCACACTCTGGGTAAGACTCAGAAGCCCAGTGAAGGACTTCATCATGCTCCCCCGGAACAATTTACTTATTGGTCATTTATGGGTGTTTGCATTTCATATTCATGAAAGTGGTAATTAAAACCACAGAAAAGAAAATTACAGAAACTCAAATCACAAAGGAGGCAACACTTTATTTGGGAAGCCGTGATGATACAAGTACCTAGTGAGTCTAACACATGTAGACTCATTAGACTGCTTCAAAACTGATTAGAAAAGTCGAACACGGGAGAAACAAACCATAAAAGTCAAATGTTTAAAAATAACACTGAAAACTAAATACAAAAAAAAAAAAAAAAAAAAAAAGCATTAAGATGTGTCTTTGTCAGGGTTTCTATTCCTGCACAAACATCATGACCAAGAAGCAAGTTGGGGAGGAAAGGGTTTATTCAGCTTACACTTCCAAACTTCTGTTCGTCACTAATGGAAGTCAGAACTGGAACTCAAGCAGGTAAGAAAGCAAGAGCTGATGCAGAGGCCATGGAGAGATGTTCTTTACTGGCTTGCTCCCCCTGGCTTGCTCAGCCTGCTCTCTTATAGAACCAAGACTACAGCCCAGAGATGGCACCACCCACAAGGGGACCTCCCCCCTTGATCACTAATTGAGAAAATGCCTTATAGCTGGATCTCATGGAGGCACTTCCCCAACTGAAGCTCCTTTCTCTGTGATAACTCCAGCTGTGTCAAGTTGACACAAAACTAGCCAGTACAAGATGGAAATCCAAAAGGGGGGAAAAAAAGCAATCAGTGCAAAGGGTCAAAGTTCATACTAATTACTGTAGGAATCAAAAACTCTTCTATCACTGAGATTTCATGAGTGCCTAATACTTTGAAGGGAACAACAACTTAGACATCATAGAGATGATAAAGTATTTTATTGTCATTAAAGAAAAGAGAAAGATGTCAAACCAGGACAAAGAAGAAGAAATGCAGAATCAGGCCTTTGTGAGTTGTAGGCCAGACAAGCCTACAAATTTAGTTCCTGTATTAATCAAACAATCAAATCAACCAATAGAATTTTTAAAAGAAAGAAAAAATAGCACTAAATATAACTCCTGTGAAGCAAAGGAAAGACGTTTAATACAAAATGCCATTTTTCAGTTCTGGGTTGTCCAACACGGACCTGGGTGTGCAGGCTGACCCGCTCAAGAGGCTGAGGCTTTATAGTTCAGTGACTGCTACAGAGCACGACCTACCTCAGTAAGTAAAGAAAGTCATACTGCCTGCTGAAGACACGGACACTCCAAAAAGCAAAGGTTAAGAGCATGCAGACTTTCAGAACTACAATCTGGGAATATAAATAAAATTCCTAAAAGTGTCAATCAAAATGTTGAGATTCCTCCTTACACTAATCAGAATGTCTAAGATCAAAAACTCAGGTGACAGCAGGTCCTGGTAAGGATGTGGAAAAAGAGGAACACTCCTCCATTGCTGCTGGGATTGCAGACTAGTCAGTACAACCACTCTGGAAATCAGTCTGGCGGTTTCTCAGAAAATTGGAAATAGTTCTACCTGGAGACCTAGCTATGCCATTCCTGGGTATATACTCAAAAGATGTCACTATACCACAAGGACACGTGGTCCACCATGTTCATAGCAGCCTTATTTACAGTAGCGAGAAGCTGGAAACAAACCAGATGTCCTTCAATCCAAGAATGGATACAGAAAATGTGGTTCATGTCCACAATGGAATACTATTCAGCTATCAAAAATGAGGACATCATGAATTTTGCAGGCAAATGGATACAACTAGACAAGATCATCCTGAGTGAAGTAAGCCAGACCCAATAGGACATGCATGTTATGTACTCACTGATAAGTGGATGTTAGCCATAAAGTACAGAATGCCTAGGAGACAACCCACAGACTAAGAAGTTTAACAAGCAGGAAGGCCCAACTGAGGATGCTTCAATCCCACATAGAAGGGGCAACAAAATAGTCACGGGAGGCAGAGGGACCTGGGTGGGAGAGGGAAGAGGACGGGAAAAGGGGAACAGGACCAGGTATGGGGCAGGGGGCAGAAGAGTAGCCAGGAAAATGAATGGAAATATGAAGACTCTGGGAGTGTGTGTGGGGGGAACCCTCTAGAAAGTCCCCGAGACCTGGGAGGTGAGAGACTCTCAGGACTCAATGGGAGTGACCTTATCCAAAATGCTCAACAGTGGAGAGGGGGAATTCGAAGAGTCCACCTCCAGAAGAAAGACAGGGCCTCACCTGGAGGGACAGGATTACTAACTCACAGTCAAAATGTCTCACCCAGAATTGTTCCTATCTAAAAGAACTGCAGGGACAAAAATGGAGAAGAAACTGAAGGAAAGGCTGTCCAGTGACCTGCCCAACTTGGGATCTATCTCATGGAGTGCATCAAGGTCTAACACTATTACTGATGCTATGATGTGCTTACAGACAGGAGCCTGCCATGGCTGTCCTCTGAGAGGCTGTACCAGCAGCTGACTGAGACAGATGCCGATACCTACACCCAACCATTCGACTGAAGTAGAAGACCCCTATGGAGGAATCAGAGGAAGGATTGAAGAAGCTGAAGGGGAGGTGACTCCATAGGAAAATCAGCAGTCTCAACTGACCCAGACACCTGGGAGCTCCCAGAGACTCAGCCACCGAGCATACACGGGCTGGACTGAGGTCCCTGGCACATATATAACAGAAGATTGCTTGGTCTGGCCTCAGTGGGAAAAGATGCATCTAATCCTCAAGAGACTTGAGGCCCCAGGGAAGGGGGATGCCTGGCGTGGGGTGAGCAAGGGGAAGAGGGAATGGGTTGAGGAACTGTTGGGGGGGCGGACCAGGAGAGGGATAAGTACTGGAATATAAATAAGTAATTTTTTTTAAAAAGCTCACACATTTATATCCAACTCAAAATTCTACAACACAGGTAACATTTAACAGACACAAAGAGAAGGGGCAATAAAATAGTCACGGGAGGCAGAGGGAAGGAGGGATCTGGGTGGGAGAGGGAAGGTGACAGGAAAGGGGAACAAGAACAGGTATGGGGCGGTTCACATACATACACACACACACAAACACATGTATATATGTATATATATTGAACTTCAAAAAATAGTGTGACAGTAAGTAGCAAAGTATAAGAGATAGTTCTGAGATAGAGTAACTATGTAATGTCATAAAATAGCAGTTCCACAGCCGTTAAAGCTAGTGAAGTGAATGCACTAAATGTGTGTAACATACCGACACACTTCAAATAAGTCAGAAAGCATGACAGCAAGTGTACAAATGTAAGCATACAAAATGTACACACATAGAGAATACCTAGTCACAGTCCATGGGGCTTCAGCATCCTTTCTAAAATATCTTGAGAGAACTAACTGGAACTGTGATGATGGCGGAATGAGTGCACATCAAGGCCTCATTTCCTGACCAGGTAGCACCAGGAAGTCACTGAACTGATCCACCCTGCAGTTGCAGTGGGATTTCTCACTAAGAATACAACTCCCTGACACATAAAGCCAGCGGGGATGAAATGATGGGCACTAAGAAGCCAAAGCACGGATTCAAACAGCACAGTTAAATTAAATGGACACAGAGTGTAGATTAATTTCCTACCTTAAATGGGTATCTGCCAACTTCAGCCTCCAGCTCCTCGGGGGTGAAGCTCTTCCCTATGAACCGTTTGGCGTCGTAGATTGTGTTTTGAGGGTTTGAATCAGCCAGCTCCAGGCTCTCATAGCCCACATACACATCACCGTCCGTGAAGGACACCATGCTTGGGATGCTGAGATGCCCATTTTCATCTGGGATCACCTCCACTTTTCCTGTCCCAGGAAAAAACACACCAACTGAACAGTAGGTGGTACCCAGGTCAATGCCAATCACTTTGGGCGTAGGCAATGGTAAATACTGTTGTGCCAAGTAGCCAGCCAAGAGGAGAGTCAAAACAGCTGAACCTGCAAAAGGTAAACAGGTAAGTTTCTATGAAGCTACTCCCATATACTGTACCTATAGCAACATCTCCTTAATAGCACTTTTAAAACAAAGCATAAAATATAAAATATTTTACTTTAAAGGATTATTAACTACTTCTTTTAGGCATAAAGTTTTTAACATTCCATCGGGCTACAATTAAGAACAAAGTAGAAAAAAAAAAAAACCTCAAAACTCCAAAGCCCTCACAACTGTATTTTTGTATAATCCATTACATGATAAAAAGGAATAAAATGCAAAGATATTTAAGTTGAATGAAAATATCACAGATGTGAAGCAAAAGCTGGATACAGTCCAGTCTTCTTGGCTTACTGCTATTTGGATGGATAGCTTCATAAATACCCGTTATGACTAAAATGAAATGCCATTATGGAATTCTCACGACAAACGCTTTTTCTCACAGAGAAAGCTTTGGTATGTAAGTCTAACCTCTTTGATTACTGTCTTTACCCATTCAAAAGGATAAAATACAGAAGTTGGATATGTTGATCTGAAAACTGCTTAGGCACTACTGTTACCTCATTGCAGAGTCCCAGAAGAGTTTTTGCACCTTTAAGCATTCATTAAGGACATACTTTTCAGAGAGGTAGTTGTTAGGGACGAAGTATACAAGTGCTAACCTTGATAGCAACAATATGTAAGCTTCCCCAAGGCACCACTGTAGGGCCCACAAAGCGCAGAGGCTCAGCAAATGCTTAAGGGTAAAGATCATATATAAACATCTGGCATACTGTACACAAATGCGAAGAAGAACATCACTTTGAGTTTAGAATTAATATCTGACTTGGTTTCGCTAGTCTGCGTAATACACCTGTTCCCACTCAAACCCAGAATGTCAGTCTGTAGTGCTGTTGGTAATTGCAAGCTCCTTCAAATCAACGCCTGGCGCATCACAGCCGACCAAGAACCTATCCACTTGTCTCTTCCCACCTACTGACAAATCTCAAAAGCATCTCATCATTCGGCAAGGGAATGTTGATTCCCATTCGAAAGAGCATCCAGCTAAGAATGGACAGAGGGACCTGAATCCCTCCCAATTCCGCATCCTGAGGGAAGCCAGGAGTCTTCAATCTCGAGATCCCCTTCTTATTCACAGTGGGTTCTTGCACAGAGATCGGATTTCGGCTACCAATTCAAGACCGAGGTCTTTAGCATTCCTAGGCCCTCGTCCCTCAGACCTGAGGCTGGTGGCAGGACCCCAAGAGGCCTCCGGCAGTTAGACCCCCGACTCCAGGCGCCCCGCCCCCACCAGCTCCAAACAGCCTTCGCCCCCTTTTGCAGGTTCCCTTCGGCTGCGTGACCTGTGATTCAGGGAATGAGCCAACCAACCCTTGCCCACCCAGACCTCGTCGAACCGCCCCGTCGACTGCCATAGCTGCAGGGACCCCCTGAGATACTGACCTAAGATCGTCATCTCTCCGGCCATCAGTCCCGCCGAACAGGCAGAAGGATGACTGTACCGACCTGAGGCACCGCCCCCTAGCCGCCGGCTGTCGCGCTGCCTTGTGGGAAATGTAGTCCGTCGGCTCCGAGGTAGCCGGAGGAACTACGACTTCCACCATAGCAAAGACTCCATCTACCATGAGGCCGCGGGGCGGATTTCACTCAGGCCAGTGAGGGAAGACTCGCCCTCCCCACGCACGAAGGCCCAACAAACCAGGCTTTGTTGTGGCAGCCGCGTCTGGGAAAGGCCAGGGTTTGTCATTCATCAAACCCGAAACGCCGCGAGCCTACTCGCGGTAAAAACAGTCCTTGTAGCCCCGCCTCACCGCGTTGTATTGTGGGAAATGCAGTTCTGGACTTTCCAGAGCTTGGAAGCCATAAAGAGGATAAAACCAATTAAGATTCCGAGGTGGGTTGCGTTGCCAGGTTGGCGGGGAATTAAAATTTCCGTTTTTTTGCTTTTTTTGGTTGTTGTTGTTTTGATTTGTTTTGTTTGTTTTGTTTTGTTGTTCAGCCTCTTTTTTAAGGCTAATATGCCTTTGGTCGAAATCAAGATTCTAGATAGACTTCTCCTAAGCCCTCCAAAGTCCCCTTAGCATTCCACAGTGGGGCAGTTCTACCGGAGATCCCTCTGGTGTACCTGCTCTTTGCATTGCAAACATCCTTGCAACCCTTAAATGCATCGGCCAGCCCGGTGCTGTTGGCAGTAAATTATTTCACGGTCTCTTCAGGAATGAGGTTTATCCAAGACCTCAAGGTTTAGCCAAGATATTTTCAAATCTAATACTAACATTCAAATGTGCTGCTACAAACAAATATGGAAAGATACTTTCTACTTTTAATTTTAATTAAATGCCCAGAATTGTCTTCCAGGACAGGTCCTTTCACGTCATCCGATTACTTTCCCCCTGGCGCCATAAGATACGTTAGCAAAGCACTGTGAAGAAAACAGATTTATTTTGGCTCAGAGTTCAATGGTACAGTTCCTCATAGCAAGGAAGTCAAGGAGGCAAGACCTTTAGCCAGCTGTGCCCATTGCACCCAGTCAGGAAGCAGAGAGGGGAAAGGAAGGCGTTTCTCTTTTTTTATTCCGCCTTGAACCTGCTGGATGTCGGAATAATAGTGCCCATAGTTAGGCGAAGTCTTTTCATCTCGATTAATCCGGCCAGAAACGCCCTCATATACACATCCGGAAGTTTACTTCCTTGATGATTCTGAATCCCAGCAAGAAGAAAAGATTGACTACAATTATTGAGAGAGGATGCGGGTGCTGTTTACTATATAAAACCTAATGTTTTTTCCTCACTGTTTAATATTTGATATGACTTAAGGACTCTCTGAACGTGGCCATACTATTACTATTGGGAAAGTTCATGAACACTTAAGGTCCAAGAAACGTAAATCTGCTTCTGGGTCTTAGACGCAAATCAAGTAGTCCCAACTGACAACAGGTCTACTAGCTGTGGGAATGAACCTCTACTGGCTTTGCACTTGTGTAAAATCTTGTATCTCTTAAAGTTTCTAGCTATCTATGTACTTCATCTATGATAGGTTGGTTTATATCTATGTATTGTCTATCTACCTACCTATTATAGATAGATATTATCACACATACATATATAATGATTTTAAATATGAATTATGGCTAACAGAGAGCCATTATAATATACTTTTGAGTTTCTAAATACTTGGCTATGTGAAATATGAAAAACGTGTGAATATATGACTACTATTAACCGAAGTTCTTAGGAAGAATGAAGAAAGCATAATTCAAACATCCAATTGATGATTTTGATGGGTAATGATAATTTTAATAAATATTATTGAACAGTTACTGTGTGCTTAGCACAGTGGTAGCCATTGACATCCATAAAGGAGAGAGAGAGAGAAGGTAAATTCAGAAATTTAATTCAACATGCTGTGTGCCATAGGAAAAGTATGATCACTGGGAAGGAACAAGATCAGAGAAAGCCTATATAGTTTTACCTTGAAGAAAACTTTCAGTAGTTGAGAGCTGTTTTTTTTAAAATGTGAGAGTCAAGGTGTAAATTGATGGGAAGATACAAAGTAACCAGGTGTAACAGTCCAGATAAAAGTACCCCAGCTACCAACAGTGTAGAAGCAGACAGGCATTAGATTCACTAGCCATGGGACCAGTATCACAAGGATCAGTGATAAACACTGCTCACTGTAATTCCCACTGCCCACCATGCTGTTGTCATTTGAAAGAGAAATGTCTCCTACTGGCTCATGTAGTTAGACACTTGGTACCTAGTTGTGGCTGCCGTTGGGGAAGTTAGGGAAGTTCTAGGATGTGGAGAGCTTTCGGAGACAGTCCATCGCTGGGAAGCAGGCTTTCAGAGTTCTTAGCTTGACTGCACTTGGTATGGTCTTTTAGCTTCCTGCACTGGTGGCCTGTTGCCATGTCTCTCCTGCCAAGACGAATATCTAGCCTTCTGGAACTGTAAGCCAATGTAAACTTTTTCTTGAGTTGCTATGGTGGTTTGAGGTTAAAGGTGTAAGCCCTCCGTTACCTTGACACCATACTGCACTGGCCCTTCTTGGACTCTAAACCCCTGAAACAGTAAGTCAAAGTAAACACTTTCTTTTATAAGTTGCCTTAGTTACAGTGTTTTACCACAGCAGTAGGAAAGTAATGAAGATACTCCCTTTCAGTCAATGATTTTAATCACAGCAATAAAATGGTAGCTAGTATATACCCTTTCCTTTTGCAGTTTTCATTTAATATGGGACCATAAACAATATTATCTCAGAGAAGAAAACCCTTACCCCCAGAAAGGAATATAGCATGCCATACACAGGTTATTTTCATTGTTTGTTACTGACTTAACAAAGTGTCTTAAAACTTATAGAGGCCTAGTGTACAATTATTTGGTACATGTTTTCCTGGATCATAGTTCTGTAATGATGTTACTCTTATTTTAAATCATAGAGTTGTAGGTACTTTTGTTATATGTCCAGCTATTTTTCCTCCTGGCCCCAAGCTCTTGGAATAACGACTCAGACTCAAAATATGTTTACTGCTACAACCACCTGGACCTATTACATTTGTTAAAGAAAATGTTTTATTCTTTTTGAGTTATTTTTTATTGTAACAGAAAAGAGAAATGTAATTGTTAATGGGATCATTTCAATGAAGGTAATCTATAGTAATAATGTACAATTAATATATACATGCATATATATAATAAAATTAGCTGTTCTTTTCCTAAAACTTTTCTTCAGCAACATTCCAGACAGTATAAGCCTATATCAGTGCTGTCTACTTGAAGGATTTCAAGAATTAGCAATGTGTTGATTTATTCATGAAGATGATGATCTCAGAGACCTAACAAGATAGATTGATGTCCTAGGTTTATTCTTTTATTGATGTGGATTTTTTTCTTCTAAGTTTTTAGGACAACTGAATACATTTTCTTTTATAGCCTATTGTAGAAAGTTTAGACATCACAATAATGGAAACTCTGAAACAAACCAGCTTCCCTTTGTCTTGTATTCTCTTGATTTTTCTCTGGCACAGATAGATGTAGCATGCCTATATATTTTGTCAGGAGAAATGTGCTTAGAGCATATGCAATACATATTTTCCTGTAGTTTATAGCAGTTTTCTACATGTTTATAGTTTATTATGTTCAAATTGCAGATTTAATAGATTATATTGCAAGACTAATTTTTAGCTTTCTTCAATATTTAATAAATAATAACTAATATTAATACTAATTTAATAAATACTATTATTTACTATATTAGTATTTATTGATTAATCTTCATTTCTTATTAGTTTAATAGCTTATTTTGATTTTGATTCTTGTAATACATTTTGGTTGTTTTCTTTTTGCTTTGTTATTTGTTTGGTCTTTTGTTTTGTCTATTTTTTGTTTTGTTTTTAAAATATTATTACTCCCCTAGTTACTCCTTTGATTTCCTAGCAGAGCAACTATTACAGGTGTGAACATCCACAACCAAACTCTTACTGATTGGTTTTTAATTATCTTTTGAGACTATAATATAATTGCATCATTCCCCCTTTTCACTGCTTCCTTCCAAACTCTCCCACAAACCCCTCCTTATTGTCTTTAAAAATCATGGATGTTTTTCATTAATCGTTGTTACATACATACGTATGTGTGTGTGTGTGTGTGTGTGTGTGTGTTCTTAAATACATAAATACAATATATTCAGCTGTATAATGTTACTTGTATGTATCAGTTTTAATGCTGTATATGCCATATATAATCCACCCCTCACCCCCAGTCCTCATGGGACAGGCATGTAATTTCCAAGGAGTAAGATTAGAAGTTCGAGTCCAAGTTGGCTACACAGAGTGAGCTCAAGGTTATCCTGCCCAACTTAGTAGGGTTAGTCACAAAATAACAATGAAAGAGAAATGTAACAGATAAAACCCCACACTTCTGCATAGAGATCTTTTCTTGATACTTGTTTCATTTTATTACTGTGGGTCAGTAACATGCTGCTTTGTCCTTGAGACTTTATTATAGACACATATCTGGATGGACAAAATTACTTAGTTTTTCTTTTACTATTTTTCTGTTTTCATCATCTTTTTTGCACAACTTACAAATCTAGTTAGTTCCTTTCCTTCTAAAATTATTATAATTTCTTTAAAATTTAGCCTAAACCTTTATGTTTATGCCCTGATAAGAGGGGAATGCACAGTAAGACAATAGTGGAATGTCCATCTAGGAAAATGGTATGTTTCTGTTTTAATGAGAATTTCTAAGTAGTTTTCTTCAATAAGTGTTACGCAATTTGTTACATTCATTAAGGTTCTCTAACAGTTGGGGTACTGTGATAAATTCTTATTTTGAGGAATGCATCGAACTTTATTGATGGTATTCAAGAGAGTAGGGAGAGCTCCCTAGGCCCCTCCTGTTATTATGGGGTCTGGAATGGAAATTGTGAGGGAGATGCTCAGTGTTGGGGGCCGAGTTGAGACAGAGACTCCTCAGCAACCAAGGGCCTCCCTCTTGCTCTCAGTGTCCTTGCTGGGGTGGGTGGTCCAGGGTTTCTTGCTCTTTGGAGGCTATGTAGGTCACAAGATCCACCACCCTGTTGCTGTAGCCATATTCATTGTCATACCAGGAAATGAGCTTTGCAGAGTTGTCATTGAGAGCAATGTCAGTCTCAGCATGGTGGACTAGGTGTTGCTGTTGAAGTAGCAGGAGACAACCTGGTCCTCAGTCTAGCCCTGGATGCCCTTTAGTGGGTCCTTGGATGTCTGCTTCACTATCTTCTTGACATCACCATACTTGGCAGTTTCTCCAGTCAGCATGCCAGATGCACAGTGGATACATTGGGGGTCAGAAGGCCATGCCAGTGAGCTTCCCATCAGCTCTGGGATGACCTTGCCCACAGCCTTGGCAGCACCAGTGGATGCATGGATGATGTTCTGGGCAACCCCGTGTCCATCATGCCACAGCTTTCCAGAGGGGCCATCCACAGTCTTTTGACTTTTGACCATGGTCATGAACCCTTCCATTAAGCAGTTGGTGGTACAGGAAGCATTGCTAACAAACTTGAGTGAGTAGACATATTATCCCTGGTTCACACCTATCACAAACATGGGACCATCCACAGAAGGGGCAGAACTGATGACTCTTTTGGCCCCAACCTTCACCTTCTCTATGGTGGTGAAGACCCTAGTAGACTGCACAACATACTCAGCACCAGCATTACCCCATTTGATGTTAGTAGGATCCTGATCCTGGAAGATGGTGATGGATTTCCTGTTGATGACAAACTTCACATTCTCAGTCTTGCCTGTGCCATTGAATTTGCCATGGATAGAGTCATACGGATCATGTAGACCATGTAGTTGAGGTCAATGAAGGGTTGTTGCCAATTGCAGAGTAGAAGGCAGCCCTGATAACCAGGTGCCCAATACATATATGTGTGTGTGTGTGTGTGTGTGTGTGTGTGTGTGTCTGTGTGTGTGTGTGTGTGGCTATATATAAATGTATATATTCATTCTGATATATATTTGATCAAAATAACTGTCACCTCTAAGTTCTAAGAAGTAGGTTCTGCTCTCCCATGAGAAAATAATGACAGAAAAGCAACTGTGAAAGCTTACACACATTTTTTTGTTGTTGTTTTGTTTTCTTGCTGTGTACTCTGATGTAACAGAGTGAGGAAGGGCACTATTCCATTGCTGGCTGGGAGACTCATTGTTGTCAAAAACAGCGTCTTCCTCAGTTGTAGCTTTCACACATATGACAGTCAAGCTGTTCTGTTGTAAACCCAAGAGTATAAGGGCATGCTCTGCTCCTAAATTATGCTGATCACCGTGCGGCTCCCTTCTGTGTCTGCTCATGCTTCTGCCCTTTGCCGTTTTCAGAGGATAATTTTCTTTCAGAGATGCTTCAGGAAGTGGGCATACCTTCTGCTCTGCTCACTGCCTTCTTGCTGAATTACTGACTTTCCCTGTAAACTCAGTTTTGTTCTCCCTTTGCACAGCGATTACATTTGTTTTGTTTATTGTCTTCTATATTTTTTGTTGTTGTTGCTGATGCTGTTGTTGTTGTAGAGACAGTATCTTGACTCCATAGTTCATTCTGGCCTGAAAAACATTGTGCCTACTGTTGGACTAGCTGAAAACTCACTGTGAACACCCTGGCAGTATGTCCCAGGCTGGGCTTACAGGTGTGACCAGCATTCCCACTACCATTTTGTTTTATATTAATCTTACATAATACTTTATACATACAGGAATATATATATATATTCATAGCTTTAACTACCAACCTGACACAGCATAGATTCATTTAAAGGAATAAGGCCCATTGAGGAATTACCTGTGTTATAATATTAACCCGGGCATGTTTGTGGATGTTGTCTTGATGGTGATTTAATTCAGGAGGGCCTAACCCATTCTGCTTATGTCAGCACCATTCCATGGGCAAGTAAGTGTTCCTGAGCTGATTACGAAAACTAGCTGATGATCATGGGCCTGTGAGGGAGCCAATGACAAGCATTCCTCCATGGTTCTTGCTTCTAGGTTCTTGCCTAAGTTCCTGCCCTGACTTCCCTCCATAATAGCCTGTGACCCTGAGTCCAAGTCAGAGCTTCCCTGTATTCCCTAGTTTGCTTTTACTCATGGTCAGTTTTCACCATCAGAATTCAGCTAGAACAGAAATTAGTACCAAAAGTGGGGCATTGCTGCTGTGAGCCTGGCCGCATACATTTTTGTTCTTGTCTTAGTTGGTTTTCTATTGCTGTGATGAACCACCATGTCAAAGGCAGCTTATAGAGGAAAAGTTGGTTTGGGCTTAATGCTGCCCATGGAGAGAGTACAGAATGGTGAAGAGGCACAGCAACAAGCCACAGGCAAACTTTCAGAGCAGGATGCAGAGGCAGCACACCTTCAGTTGTAACGAAGCAGAGACTGAAATCGAAAGTAGGGCAAGGCAAAGAAAGATATCTCAAAATCCGCCCCTTAATGTACTTCCGCCATCCATGCTACACTTACTTTTGGACACTAAGCAGTGCTTCCAACCATGGATCAAGCTTTGAACTTCATGAGCCTCTGTGTGTGTCTGCGCAGGGTGTATGTGTCATTTTTCCGTCAAACTACCCCCCAGTACTTTTGAACTCTTTTATTGGAAGAATGTGAAGGATGGAACTTTGAGACTGGAAAACTCAAAGCTCACTAGGCATCCTGTAGGAACTTGGAAGATAAGAATGCCGAGAGAAATGGGGGCCCATTGAAGCTTGGCTTATAAGGTTTCAGAAGCAGGGAAACCGTTTCTCAGAACTGGGGCAGGGGTCATTTGTGTGGCCTTTCAGCTAAGGATCTGAGTGGGCCAATCAGCTGGGACTAAAGAATAAGCTACAGTTACTAAGATATTAGCATCACTTAAGTGAAACTTATTGTACATCACTGGCAAAGTCGTATTTTTCCCAGAGTCATAGTATACAACTGGTGGTTGGTTTGGTTTTGTTTGGTTGGTTTGTTTTTGTTTTATTTAGGGGAGTTGCTAGGTTGCACTTCAGGCTCACAACAGAACTTGGTAAAGACTACATGATGACACACAGATGATGCTAGTTTTGAAAGCTTGACATGATCATAGAAAATAGTTGAGGCCTGGCGTCATATGACAGAGTCATAATCCCTGTGGAGAGGCCAGTAGTTAAGATGACGCCTCAGTTGCTGTGGAGACTACAGGATATTGGAGATGCCAGGAATGTGGGACATTTCTAGGTGTAGAGTGGAACTGGCCTAAGCCCTTAAGACAAGTTGTGTGTGCAGCAGATGAATGAATCGCAGATGCTGAACATTGGGCTTATGGGATGGAGAGTTACACTGCTAGCTTTTGGATTCACTTTGATCTGACTTTTTTCTATGCTTTGGTTCTTTGATGGAAGTAGGAAGTATTTAACTTGTTTTTGATTTTATAGGAATCCAAGGTTAAGAGACTTTGGACCTTTAAGGAGACATTGAACTTTTTAATCATTGGAACTTTTAAAAGACTGTGGCACTTTTAAAGTTCTTTATTTCATACCGTTATACTAACATGAAACTTGACAAGGAATGGAAGTGTGTGGTTTAAAGTGATATGTTTTTGTGTCAAGTTGACATCGACAGCTTTAACTGTCAACTTGACACAGCCTAGAGTCATCTGAGAGAAGCCTCAACATCATCATATTCGTCAGAAATCAGAATGATATTTCTCTGTGATATGTATTTGAATTTTCCTGATTGTTAGGGAAATTCAGTATTTTTGTCTTTAATTTCCTTGTCTGTTCAAGTCGTGGTGTTTCTTTATATTTTAACTACTAGTATTTAGCAGATCATATAGGTTATAAATACCTCTACTAGTTTCAAGTCTTTTAAGATTATATGAATTTATTAATTATGCAATGTAGTTTTATAGTTTTTATCTTGTGTGTATAATTAACTACTAACTTACATCAAATTCACTAGGATATTATACCATGTTATCCTTTTTCATCTTTCATGTTGGGTCTCTAATCCTCCTTGGACTGATAGTGTGTGAAGATGCTACTCCTTTTTTTTCTGTATAGATATTAGCATAAGACTATTTATTGAACATAAATCATCTAGTGTTAAATGTCCTTATTATCACAGGGTTGCAGGGGGCATAGGTCTGCTTCTCACTCTATTCTGTGTTACTGTGCAAGTGATCTGATACTTTTATTGCAGCTTAGTACTAAATTGTACTGTTTCTCTGAACAAATAAATATATTTATTTTATTCTTCCTCAGAAGTTAGTTGTCTGATTTTATTTTATTTTTTAATTAAAAAAGAATGTGTGAGATGATCCAGCTGGATTAAGAAAGTAAACTTGGGGACACATAGTTCTTTTTGATGTCTCTACCCAGTCTGTGAGTCTCACCATCATTGTCTTTGCTCCTGATTTGAGACCTGATGTGTTGAGGTTGACATTGGCCTCAGGACATCTCCACTTTTGTGAATTCCTTTTGGTGTCCTTCTTTGTCTTTCAGAAGATTCCTTTTTAATTCCTTGGAAATTTTCTCCAATCTCTCAAGAGCTTAGCATTCAATGTAGCTGGGCTTTATGTGTGTTATTATTTTCTCAATAAGAATCTTTATTACATCTGAGACATATTTTTTGCAAGTTTAAGTTCTCCAGATATTCTTTTGGTATAACCTTAAATTGGATATATAGTAATGAAACTAACTGATGGTCTGTGAAATGTCAGTTTTTATTTATGGGTTTATTTTATTTATTTAGGGTCTGTAAGTAGGGAGAGAGGCTTTATGTTCTGCCATTAAAGTCAACCAACTTCTCTTCTTTGTGTTGCTTATTATTGTAGAAATCATATAGGGTTGTACAGCGTGATAGCTAGAAGCCCTGACTTCATTCTTAGTTATTTAGAAATTATCTCTCAGAGATTGCTTGATATCCAAATAGGAATATTCTCATCAACCATAGTGAAAATCGTGCAAAATGAAAGCCAACTTTGAAAACTGATGTCAATGGTTTATATGAAGAATGATAAAATTAAGCCTGAGTGTAGAGTTATGTGAGTGATAACTTTAAAATGGAGAAGTAACTGAAGCAAACCCAAAAGTGTATCAAGTGGTTTCAATGTTCTTATCTAGTATTCAACTCTAGGCCCCGTTGTGTCTCTAGAATGCATAGAATGAATTTTGTACTTGAGAATTGGAGCTGCGCCCAGTTGATTCCTTAGCCAGACTTGGTTATCAGTATGAATGCTTTCCATGATCGCTGCTGGAGAAGTCCACCCACATTTGGCATTCTATAATATTGATGTAGCCGAGTGTAACTTTTCAGTTTGACATGTGGCATTATGAGAATGAAGGAGGGACAAGAGTCATTGTCTGAATAAGATCATGCAGGAGACCACAAGCTTTTTGACCAGAAAGACCTGGCTTCACATCCCAATATACAATATCAGGCTTCTTTCACTTCTTGTGAGGTTCAGAGTCTGGAGCCACAGAACTACAGATATAATACTCTCTGACAGGAGTATTATAAGAATGAAGTGAAGGGGATATGTTCAGTGCTTGAAAAATAGAATAGTAACATATACATGGTTCAGAACAACCTCCCTACTTTTCATAATTGCAGTAGATGAGTAAAAGCAGAATGTTAATTACTCTTTTGTTTTTGTTTTATCATAAGGTGGAAAAATCAGTGTAGAAGAGCCCAAGTTTGGGATTTTTTTTTTTTTAAAGAACTCTGGTTAAACTTGCTGCTTCGTTGTCTTCCTCATGTATTATTAGTGTAGACACCAAATAAATAATTTAACCATCCTGTAAAATATATAAAGATATATGAAATGCTTTCTTTGTAGATGAATTTTGAGTCCAAATATTGTTAGCAAAGTAACTCAAGTGGAACCCATCCATATTAGAGCACTTATGGCGAATGTGGCTGCCAGGCTAATCTCTCTTAAAGACAGAATTTATTAAGCTACTCTCTTTGAATTTATCAAAACTCATTTTATACTTTAATGCATCGAATCTAAATTTTATTGCCAGGCTTTCAAAATTTCATTCAATTGGCCCACTCTTTTCCAGCCAAACATTTCTTGCTAGAACCCTCATTTCACCCTCTGCTTAAAGAATATGAGCTCCTTGTCTACATTTTTTTTTTTTTTGTCCAACAAAGGCCCCTTTTATGTAACTTCTCTTTGGTTGCACAGTGAAGTTGAGGTTCTGGGAATCACATGAAATACAGTCTCTAGATGTTCTCCTCCACAAATCTAGTTCAGTGCTCATTTCCATTGAGCCATTGCCCTGAGCAACACAGCTCTCATGTTCTAACTTCTCCATGGTTAATCATCACTTAATTTAGCTGATAATTAAATTCTGACTTTTATTGCACATTATTATTTATGTGAAATAAGTGACATATCCAATTAAAATCTGGGCCCAGTGAAAAGAGACTTTCTTATAGCTGTGTGTCTGAATGCTGCTAAGTGCAGTATTGAACCCAGTGTGAATAACTACTTTTTAATTGATGTTTTAGTTGATTAAAATAAGCAACTTCACATGCCTACGTTATGAATCTAGTATGCGTATTATCTAACTTAATAGTGCTATGTGTTGTCTTAGATTGTAATTATAATTCTTCGCTTCTAAAGTGTAATCAGCTCTTGTGTTACAAAACATGAAATATCAGAGTCCTAAAATATAAAGAATATTTCATTATCCAAAACTGTGTTTAACCATAGTGTTTCTTTCAGTTTGCATTATTTAAGGAACAGGGATGCATTATCAATGAGTTGACATTCTGGTTGGGAGGAGTCCCCATGTACCATCATAACATCTGATCAGTCCTCACGTCTGACACCTTGCAAGAATTGATTTAGTTTCTATGGCGATATCACATCAGTCTTCTATTATTGTGAGAAAAACAAGAGTCAGTTTGTTTAATCCCCTTAAAAAGAGTTTCTTATAGCTGTGTGTCTGAATGTGCTAAGTGCAGTATTGAACACAGTGTGAATAACTATTTTTTAATTGATGAGTTAGTTGATTAAAATAAGCAACTTCACATGCCTACATGGAAGTTTAAGATTAACTTCCAGTGCCTTTAGATAATCACAGTTTGCATTACTTGTCAAATACCACAATCCTAAGCAAGTAATGTAGAAGTGTGTGCTGTTCAAGGTTTCATCTTTTGCTGACCATAGTGCTACTGTGCATCTTCAGAAACAAAAATGCCTGCTTCTTCTTGAAGGACCAGAGTGCTCTGCGCTCACATGTCTCTTGTGTGTTTTCTAGAGTTGTGTCATACGGAGCGCGTCCAGGAAATGGAATAGGCATCGTTGTTTTAGCAGGCAGGGTTCACTTCCTGTTCAAGATTTAATGTGAATGAACTTACATGAAATTAATTTAATTATTATCTGTTTTATGGAGCCTGTTCATCATATTTATGTTTGAGTTTCCAGGAGCATAAAGACTGTGTGGGAGTGTTTCATTTACAGCAAAGGATCAAATATAGTTGGGGTTTTGAGCCATGAAATATTTAGTGACCAGCAGGTGTCTCTGTTACACAGCAAAGAAGGCTTTTTACCTTGACCCTATTTCACACCTAAAATCCCTTTTCAATTTCCACAGTTATTTGTTCTACTTTTTTAAATGAAGAATCCTTGTTCCTCTTAAGTCCTTTATACCAAAGCTCTGTTTCTTTTAAGTGCGGCATCTAAAATTACTTCTTAATATCTAACCTTCACCCTGCATCTTTGTTTATCGGGTATCGACTTTTAGGGTAGAAGACAGATCAAGATCTTTATTGAGAAACCCTAAGCAGTGAGAGGACACAATTAAATTAAATAAAATACGTGCATCAAATAAACGCAGCAGTGCACTGTATAGGAACAGTACGGCAGCTTGGCGCCTGTTTCTCTCCGTTAACTAAAAGATGTAGGAACTAAAAGTTTTAAACAGGAGCTAAGCAACTACAGCTCCTCTCTGTCCCCACCACCACTTTCTCTATGTTGTGTTGACAGTATCTCACTATGTAACCCAGGCTGGTCTCCAACCCAGCACCACCTTCTACTTCAGTTTCCCAAGTTCTAATAGTACAGGCTTGTATCACCATGATTGGCAATGCATAATTATATGACTTTTAAATATTTAAATTTAGTATATATATTATATCCATATATATATATATATATATATATGGAAAAAAGTATAGTAATACTATATTCAAGTCCCTTTTTGCTATTATTGTTCAAGGTTTCCCAAGAGATCCACTTATGTTTATTCTTTGGAGGAGAGCAGAGTGATTTGTGTGTATGTATCTGTGCTAGAACTTTTGTATAATTCTGTTCTCTTAACTTTGGTCATGTGCTTTGTTTGTGTATGTTCTTGTTTGTGTGAACAGATATTCAGGCTGCTTTAAGGTATGTGAATTATGCTTTGAAAATTATTGGATAAGAATCATCCCTATCAGGATAGAAGTCATTGGAAATGTTGGATGGTTCAAGTCTCTGCTTTCCTCATGAATTTAGACTTTCCCTATGTGGGAGGAATAATCCCATTGCTTATTGGATTTCCAAGAACATATGAAAATATTAGAAGGTAAGTAGCATTTGTTGCATTTTGCAACTGCTGGTTTGATAGTGATGATGAACTTCCATGAATAAAATTGCTAATTTTTTTCATTTAACTTGTTGTCTGCCTTTTGAAACTATTACCTAGCCGTTGAAACACACCATGAAAGGGGTTTTATGAGAGCAAACGTGGGGTTGTGATAAGCAAGTCACATGAACCAATGCAATACCTTGGAAACTGAAGGTTAGCGACTGCTGATATATGACCTGTAGCTGTCCAGTTGTCTTATTAATTCAAACAGCTATTCGTGGAGAATAAATGTAATTTTGAGTCTTCCTGCTCTTGCTGGCATGCTAAGAATGATCAAATTTATACAAAATTTCTTAGTCCACTAGAATGTCTACAAGTCACAGCTGAACATACTTTGAGGTTGAGTACAATGTTAACGAGGTCAGGGAGAAGGGGCTTCTAGAACAGTTAGCTTTGTTGTGTTTCTGTCTCTAGGCATGCAGGCCATACAATTAACTCCATTGAATCATTTGTCAGACAGATACTGTAAGATAACTGGGTTGACGTTTATGTACAGATCAATGAAACCTACCACCTAGACAAGTACATATTTACATCATTTCATATGACAGCCAGGGTTTTATATACACTGCACGAGTCAGGAATTCTTATAAAATACAGTATGGACTAAGTCTATGTAAACAATATAGGCGGTGTGAGTGGCACTCGAAACCACTTAAACCCAGGAGTCACTGCCGAGTCGCAGCCGTTTAAAATATTTAAGAGCCAATTTAGGAGGCACTCTTAAATCTCTTTGTCTTAAGACCACATAAAAAGTTACTATTCCACAGAAATTATTTCTCCTCCTTAAGAATTTTGAGTTTACACCGCTCCCGATCATATTGAATAAAATCATGTGAATAGTTTGAAATATTTTAACATTTAAAGTAGCTAAAAGAAAGTTTGATTTCCGTGTGCTTGCATGCCATATTGCTTACCATAGGTTAATTTTTTTTTTCTTTAAGAAAAATCGGGTTAAAGGAAGGCTGAAAGCGTAAAAAAAAGTGTGTGTATGTGTGATGTGTGTGTATGTGGTGTGTGTGTATGTGTGTATGTGTGGTGTATGTGTGTATATGTGTGTGTGTGTGTATGTATGTGTGGTATGGTGTGTATGTGGTGTGTGTATGTGTGTGTGTCTGTGTATGTGTGTGTGTGTGTGTGTGTTGGGGATTAGATAACACTTTGAAAATGCCACGGGGAAACCAACTATTTTATAAGCTTTCTTTTATTAAGTTACTCCACTGTTAGGGATAATTCTCCCCCACAGAAGCCTTAAACTAGCAAACAAAATGCCCTGTACTAGGTGATGGTACCTCCCTTCAAATTGTTCCTTGGGAAGTTCAAGCCACCCCCTACTAAACAGTGCAGGTGATTGCCATGTTTCCTGCTTGCCTTTCAGAACTTGAAGGTAAGACCTTATTGTTACGTGATTGTTATGCTTCAATCACAGGAACTGAAAAAAAAAAAATCAAGCTGGTACTTAACCCAGAGTCCACCTGCATAATGTCTGCTGCAATGTCAGAAGATGCTATGCAAGATGGTGGAGAAAAAAAGTCATCCGCAGTCCTGCTCAGCAGTACAACGTGCAGACTGAGTTAACGACAAACCTGGAGGGGTACACCCAATGGCAAGATGGCAGCAGTAGTGTTTTAGGGCTTATTCAGCAGATATTAGATTGGCCTGTTCAACACACAGGAATTCATGCCTGCGCTCTAGAGCTAGCCAAGAGCTTGTGGCTGGAAGATTGTGGACCGTAGAGGAGAAATGACTGCTATCCTTCTGTTTCATTGGTGTAGTATCCAAGTGCATTGTAAATAGTTATCCTTGTACCCATAGGTAAGTGCAGCTCTCGCTCCTCATCAAAGGAGCTTCTTTTTTTCCAACAGATTGAGACTATTATCAAAAGTTGGTCAACGTCATAAGTCACCATGGAGTGCCCATGTCTAAATGGACCTCTATAACATCACTCTTAGTTCCAAGGATCTCGGAAAATCACAGAACGGGGGCAGAAACTGGGAGAGTCAGAGAACTGGGAGGACTCCTGCAAAATAGTGTCTTCTCATTTGGGGCAGTATGTTTGCAGAGAACCACTTCAGCCAACATCTAGCATAGACAAGGAAGGAAAGGCTCACAGGCCCCATCCCCAGTTGAAGAGACACAGGCCATCAGTAGCTGCTCGGAGAGAAAGTAGTTCTCTTCAGAAGTGAGACCTCTTACAGGTTGGTCATACCCAAGGATCCTGCCCTGTATTACATGTCAGCAGCACTACCCGTCTCTCTCTCTCTCTCTCTCTCTCTCTCTCTCTCTCTCTCTCTCTCTCTCTCTCTCTCTCTCTCTCTCTCTCTCTCTCTCTCTCTCTCTCCTCTCTCTCTCTGTGTGTGAAATGATAATAATCATATATGAATTAGGGAGGGTGAAGAAGAAGATTCATGAGGATTTGGAATGAAAAGCGTGAATATGATGTTGACAATAGAAACATTTAAAATATTTTTAAAGATGACATGTTATAGTAAATTATAAAATCCATAATTTGTCATGTACTTGAAAACAAATAGAAAATCTGACATTGAAATAATAATATGTGACTATATGTTTTGTCTCAAACAATAAATTAATATAGATTAAATTAATGAAAATAATATAGCTTTCTACCACTCTAATTCGAAGAGTAATATTGTGGCAAAACATTTCAAACATTTTCAACTTTATATAATTTGAAAGTATTTAATACAGAATTTCTTCAAGTTGTTGGGCTTTGCTGTCATATGGAGTCCTTCTGAATTGTTACGGTGCATTCCAATGTGGTAAGCCAATGAGTCTGTATACTTAAGTCAGATAAGATGATTCCATGAGGATGCAGAAAGAAGAAAGCAAACTAGCATATGTAGTTATTTTCCTGCTGAACAAAAATATAATAGTTTGAAATGCCCACAAGTTCCTAAAAGGAAGAGATCTGCCATGGTCACAGAAAGGCAGAGTCGACCAATCCCTGGAGTATAAAGTACATCCACTTAGCGTGCAGTTTTCTGGAGTCTCCGTTCTGTAATTAAGCTTGTACGTAAGACTCATTCAGGAAGAGATATGACAGGCCTTGGACACGTGCTAAAACCTTTCAAGTTCCAGGACTCAGAGAATTAGGTATAGAGAAGAGGGAAAGCTCATTTCTCAGGATCCAAAAGGAATGGAATTTCCTCCACCTGGAACCGGAGTGAAAAATAAAACAAGAGGCAACAATAATTGTCTTCAGAACAAAGTAACACCTCCACTGCTACCTGAAGTAACAGCCATAGGCACGCTTCATCGTTGATTCTGAAATGACAGTCCAACTACAAACATTCATCGTGGCGTGGGAATACCTACAATTCTATAGCAGAATTCTTTGCAAAAACACTGAATTAGAACACACAATCCAGGTTACATGGATATCTGCCACTGCAATTTCTAAATGTGGGAGGAAATAAAGAACTTTCAGAAAATTCACCAACTTAAAAGAACTGTAGAGTAAGTTTCTTTCTGTAACACAAAACAGATGAAAGCCACAAGAAGTTAATATGGTTTATAAAAGCAACCAAATGGAACTTACAGTAAAAGGAATGTTTCATTTGTTCCTACAAATGCCCCCAGAATTCTGGTCTTGTCATCTCCATTATCCCTGTCTCCCTTTCCATACGTCTAACAACTTCATGTATAGATCCTTGTCCTACTTTCTTCTTAGATTCCCCAAATGAAAGTGTGATGTTTGTCTCTGTGGAACTGCCTTTCTGTCAGGAGTCTTATTTAGGGTTCGTATTGCTCTAATGACACATGGTGACCAAAAGCAGGATGTGGAGGAAAGGGTTTATTTGACTTACACCTCCACGGTGTAAGAATTGACTAAAGCAAGGCAGGACAGGAACATGAGTGGGACAGGAACCTGGAGGCAGTAGCTTATGGAGGGGCTGTGAAGGAGTGCTGCTTACTGGCTTGTTCCTTCTGGTTTGCTCCACTTACTTTCCTTACAGTCCCACCCCCTGCTTTCCTAGCCTCTTTTCCACTTTCCCCTCACCACTCTTCAAATATCTAGCAAGTTCACTTCTACTTTCATGTCTTTTTTTCTCCACTAGATTTTTTTTTTCATTTAGCAGGTTAATCTCTAGTTCCATTCATTTCCATAGAAATGACAAAACTTTATTCTTTTTTTAAAAAAAATTTTTATTTGATATTTTCTTTCTGTACATTTCAAAATTTATCTCCTTTCCTAGTTTCCCCTCCAAAAACACCCCACCCTCTGCCCCCTCCCCCTGCTCACCAACCTACCCACTCCTGCTTTCTGTCCCTGGCATTCCCCCACACTGGGGCATAGAGCCTTCACAGGATCAAGGGTCTATCCTCCCACTGATGACCAACTAGGCCATTCTCTCCTACATATGCAGCTGGAGCCATGAGTCCCCCCATGTGTTTTCTTTGATTGGTGGTTTAGTCTCAGGGAGCTCTGGAAGTACCGGTTAGTTCATATTGTTGTTCCTCCTATGGAGCTGCAAATCCCATCAGCTCCTTGTGTCCTTTCTCTACCTCCTTCATTGGGTACTCTGTGCTCTGTCCAATGGATGGCTGTGTGCATCCACTTCTGTATTTGAAAGGCACTGACAAAACCTCTCAGGAGACAGCTATATCAGACTCCTGTTAGCAAGCTCTTGTCATCCACAATAGTGTCTGGGTTTGGTGGTTGTCTATAGGATAGATCCCCAGGTGGGACAGTCTCTGGATGGTTAATCCTTTAGTCTTTGCTTCACACTTTGTCTCTGAAACTCCTTCCATGGGTATTTTGTTCCCCCTTCTAAGAAGGATCAAAGTATCCACACTTTGGTCTTCCTTATTCTTCAGTTTCATGTGTTTTGCAAATTATATCTAGGGTATTCCAAGCTTCTGGGATAATACCCACTTAACAGTGAGTGCATATCATGTGTGTTCTTTTGTAATTGGGTTACCTCACTCAGATGCTGGCAAGGATGTGGAGAAAGAGGAACACTCCTCCATTACTGGTGGAATTGCAAGCTGCTACAAACACTCTGGAAATCAGTTTGGGGGTTCCTCAGAAAATTGGACATAGTACTACTGGAGGATCCAGTAATACCACTCCTGGGCATATACCCAGAAGATGCTCCAACATGTAATAAAGATACATGCTCCACTATGTTCATAGCAGCCTTATTTATAAGAGCCATAAGCTGGAAAGAACCCAGATGTTCTTCAACAAATGAATGGATATAGAAAATGTGATACATGTACACAATGGAGTACTACTCAGCTATTAAAAGCAATGAATTTATGAAATTCTTAGACAAAACTTTAATCTTTGTAGCTGAGTAAAACTCAGGAAATAAGAACAACTGGCAGTGTGACTATCCAATGAACTTGCTTCTGTGAAGCAAGCCTGTGGTGTTTTCAGCAATAGGTCTTAATATCAGGTTCTGGAGTGTAACCAAGAATATTGGTATAAATATTATGGAAGTAACCACAACTACTTTCTAATTGGAACTAAGGCCCTCTCCATGAGATGGAATTCATATTCCAATCCTATTAAAATGGCCAAAATCCTTTGGCTAGATAGGTTATATACCCTAAGGGCAACCACAGTACTGTTATTGTTTAATTGGATATAGTATAAAAGTGATTCCTGATGACTTACTGCTATACCCTTTGATCAGAGTATCTCAACCCTCAACATTGAAGCTTCTCCTTGCAATTGGTGGCAATTAACACAAAGATCCTTAACTGGCCATTATGCAGAGAATAAGAGGCAAGTTCTTTTTTTTTTTCCATTTTTTTATTTATTATTATTTTCTTTATTTACATTTCAAATGCTATCCCGAAAGTTCCCTATACCCCACCCCCGCCCCTGCTCCCCTACCCACCCACTCCCACTACTTGGTCCTGACCTTCCCCTGTGCTGGGTCATATAAAGTTTACAAGACCAAGGGGCCTCTCTTCCACAATATGAACTAACCAGTACCTCCTGAGCTGGAGTCTCTAGCTGCATATGTAGCAGAAGATGGCCTAATCAGCCATTATTGGGAAGAGGCAAGTTCTTTAAAATTTAAAAATTGAACTACTCTGTCGTCTATAATCCATACCTAAATTTATTATGACAATGTTTACTATTAGCTAAACATTAACAAATGAACAGATAAAGAAAATGTATATTCATTTTTGCTTCAGATATATCCTGAGGGACGCCCCTAAACACACACACACACAAACACACACACACACACACACACACACACACACACCTGTTTATGTCTTTCTGTAGTTTATCCACCATCTTAGGGAAGTGCTCTAAAGTTTCAACACTAAGTCACACCTCATTTTCATAATTGAGAATTTAAATGCCTTCAGTTAATAGTGGATTAAACAAATAAAGTATTAGCTATAGAAGATTAGAACAGTACAATCACTTCTCTTAACTCAATGGACTGTAGTAGAATCTTTACCTAATATTCACTATGGCTCAGTGGATAAAGTACTTGTTATGTAAGTATAAAGCCAGATTTCAAATCCCCATAACCATAGAGAGCTGAGCATAGTAGCACATGTCTGTAACCGCTTATCCACTATGAGAGGCAGAGACAGGGGAATCGGAAACAAACAAACAAACAAACAAGCCTCATTGTACGCATAGCCTGATGTATGCTGTATTGAGGAGAATGGGGGAGACAGACAGAGACAGAGACAGACAGTGACAGACAGAGACCAACCCTGTGGGGCTGAAACAGTGATGGGCGCATCAGCACCCAATCATGGATGGAGGAATTGCAGATGGGTCTTTACCCTTCACTGAGAAACTACATGGTACCCATAGGATCCGGGAAAGGGAAGGTCGTTGGCCTTAGTTGTGTTTCCCTGGTGACTGCACTAGACTTGGATGCATGGTTTCAGCCTAGTGGCACACTGAGCAACAAATAAATTCAAAACACAAAAATCTGGGATTGTGATGGACAAGGAAGTGGGAAGATTGACAAGGATGGCCAAAAGATAAGAGAAGATAATGGGAGTGAAGTGACCAGAGTCCATCCTATTTATATATGAAAACATCAAAGAATTAATTACAACGGCATTCTGTTTTACCCATAGAAATAACACACACACACACACACACACACATATATATATATATATATATATATATATATATATATATATATATATATAATCAAATGGATTCCAAAATGAGCCCAGTAATTTCTCAGGCTTTTTACTTTTCCCTGATGAAATGTTTTCTAAGGTTTTAGTTTTGAGAGATTGGTAGTAAAATCTTCTGTCATTAAAACATTATATTCTTGCATTAGTGCAGTGAGAGCAGACTATTCAATGAGTGGCCTTAGAAATTTAAAAGTATCTGTGGAAATATGTAAATCTAGATCCTTACCTCTCACTGTGTAAAAAATACTTTTTACTTAGTTAAAGAAGCTGAATGTGAAAAAAAATTAGACATTTTAGAAAATATGCTCTGATTAGTGTTATAGGATACAACTTTACAATCTAATTGCACACAGAAATTTCAAGAGTGAGAGGTAAACATTTGTAAATGTTCTCAGGATAATTAAGGGGTTATAGATGCTACATAGAATGATGAGACACCCATATTTTTCTAACACTAAATAAAATTTAAAGGACCTGTCAAATTAGGGTTGCAGTATTACCTCTCTACTGATGGGATTGTAAATTGTAATACTTTATACAGATGTATAAAGTATTGGCAATATGTATTCTACATCAGTACCTATGATATAGCCAAGAAGGTCCACACATTCAATACTATCAATACCAATAAATATATTAAATTATGATGCGTCCATATTTTAAACCAACTCTGCCAGCTATGGTGGCATATGCCTACAACCACAGCATTCTGTTGAAGGCTAATAATGGAGGATCATTAGTGGGCAGAGGAGCAGGGTGGGGGGAGGGTATAGGGGACATTCGGGATAGCATTTGAAATGTAAATGAAGAAAATATCTAATAAAATAATTTTAAAAAATAATGGAGGATCATACATTTGAGGTCAGCTTGGGAACCTAGTAAGACCAGACCTCAAAAACAAAAACACTCTGAAAACTCTTGTACAGAATAAAAGAAATCAGATACACAGGTGAGCAACTGGTTGCTGTTTAGATAACATTTCTTATTTGGCTCATGCAATATGAATGGATTACCAACAAAAGTACTCTTATTTACCATTAGTACAGATGGTTTGAGTTCTCCTCTCAGAAGACATAGAATGTGTAAATTAAAAATATTCCACTGTATGGAGCCTACAAGAAACTTACATTAATTTAAAGACACATAGCTTGAATGTGAGTAGTATAAAAAGATATTTAATGCAAATAATAACCAACTGAAAAGAGGAATCTACTTACCGGAAAGAAAATAGATATAAAACAATATTCTGATGAGACACAAGTTACTGCTGATGATTTAGCAAAACAGTAGTATAAATGAGATGGTATATGCCTCAACATACCTTTTAAATATACAAAGCAAATATAAGGAAAAACCTGTATTGTGGACTTTAATACTCTGACAGCTGATAGCTCATTCAGACAAAAAATCAATAAGGAAATGTTGGGTTTTACCAATAGTTTAAAACAATTCAGACATAGCTTCCAGGCACTGAATATTCCAGCCAGCTTCAGCAGAATACACGGACTTCTCAAACACACACCAACACTCTCTGAGAGGAATGATAAGTTAGGTCATAAAACAGCTCAATACAGTTAAGAAGATAAAATTGTACTAAGTATATTCTCCAACCACAATGATATGAAATTAGAAATATAGAAGGAAACTTGGAAAATCATTAATTTGTAAAGATTAGTCAATAATGTGTTCTTGAAAAGAAATGATTCATAGAGTAAATTCAAGGAGAAAATTTAAAACCCTGAGGTATAAATAGGTCGGTGCAACAAAATCTGTTTTAGGAGGAATATTTAGTGATAAATACCTATGTTTTCAAAAGGCTCAGAAATCCAAACAATCTTGCACATGACAGAATGAAAAGAAAAAAAAAGAAAGAAAGAAAGAAAGAAAGAAATGAAGGAGAGAGAGAGAGGGAGGAGAGGGGGGGGGAATACCATTTTTTCTTAATTACCCTTTATGCAGACAGCTCCATGGACATGACCAGAGCTGTGTCTCTTCATTGATTCTAAATCTAATCACACTGACAATGAAGGTTAGACACTGACCCCTTTTCAGTGTACCACATACCATGTCACTTTAATCCAGAACATTATCACCAGTCCCTCAAAAAAAAAAAAAAAAAAAACTCATTTGCATCACGTGATACAAATTGCTTTTAGGTCATCTCTAAAACTCCCCCATGTCTTAGCAGACTGAACATTGCTCAGAAGCCAGAAATGCAGGGTCTCGTCTAAGGCTCAAAGCTACTCTTAAGTGTGATCAAAAACACAAGTGACAGCTCCAGCATCCAACAGTAGAATAAACATTCCTTTTCCAGAGTGAGGAATGAATGCATAGAAAGAAAAGCCGGAAGGGAAGTCATTTCATCCTGCAGCTCCATGTCCAGCGTCTGGGCTCTCGGTGGCATAAACTATTCTCCAAAGCCTTTGGTAGCCCTTTCAAACTCTCCAGCTCAGCTGCCGGCATCACGTGTGCTCTCTTTCTTAGGCTACATCAACTCCGTGTCTGCAACTTTCCTTGGTGAATATCTGTGTTTCTTGTATTGCCAGTGTTCTGTGATCTTCACGACAACTTAAGCTTCATCTACAGAAATTAATGGAAGGCTTCCTTGGAAGGAATATGATCCTACCTGCAGAGCTTCACTGACACTTTGAACACCAGCAAACTCTCTGGATGATCCTGAGATATTATTTTGCTAGCCCAAGATGCAGTTTGTCCCCCTGCTAATGTAGCTGAATTGGCTTGTGTGTATCTCCATTGCTGAACCTCAGGGTGCACTTCTTTAGATTAATCAGGGGAGCTCTGCAGTGGCATGTGTAATTTGTTCTCTCTTCTTTCAAATGAGTTTGCATATGGTACAAGCTGGTACCTTCAATGGGTGGAATTTTATGCTCATAGAATCTTTCCTATTTTCCCAGTACAAAGATGAGGCTTCACTTTAATTGTGCTATTTCTTAAACAATTACAGCTGTTGTCTCTGGTACCCATCTTGTTTACAGTTTAAACTTGCTCATGCTCCTATCCTCAGCAAACTGTATTTCTTTCTTATCTGTCTTCACCATTGCTCCATCTTCATTGTAACCTGGACACTAGCAGTGAATAGTAATCAGGACACAACCTGAACACTAAGCTCTCTTGAATTTTTCTCTGCCTAAGGAATCAGTTCATTATTTGTAAACTTCAGCTTCACAGTTATTTCAGGACAAATGATTCCAGAGGAAGAGTTCATAGTAGTGGTGGAGCCATGGCAGCAGATGCCTAGGGTAGAGGCTGAAAGGTCACATCTGCATCCACATTCAGGAGCAGAGAGAATGAGGTGGAAGCTGGGTGCAGGTCACATCTGCATCCACATTCAGGAGCAGAGAGAATGAGGTGGAAGCTGGGTGTAAGTATAAATTTTTAAACCCTACTCCAAGTGATGAATTCTCTTCAGCAATACTGTACTTGCTAAAAAGTTTCATATTTTAGATGACTTTTTCTTTTTTATTAATAATTTATTTAAAAAAAATAACTGTGTGGTAATGGGTATGTTAATTTGCTTAACTCCAATAGCTGTTTTACCACATGTATGTAAATAAAGAAGTCATGTGACATGCTTTAAATGAATAAGCATTTGAAATATATAATCCTTATAGTCAACAGATTGTAATCTATAAAGAATAAAATACTAATACAAGAAAAAAGTACTCACAAACTGTAGAAGAAAAGCATAGGCAAAGGACACCAGTGAGAACTTATAAGAAGAGCTTAATGCCCGGTAGACTGATAATTAGCTATTCAAGCTAACTACTAATTAGGGAAGTGCAAATTAAACCAAATTGAAATATCATTTCAAGTACATCAGCTGGACGAAAATAGTCAGGTACAAGCCTTGGCAAGATATAATTTTCTAGAAACTTTAAAATATTGCTGGTGGGTTGATATACTGATATGCTTGAGATGATAATTTGGCAATCTAGGAAAAAGAAGAAACAGATAACCTTCAAAGGATAATCTTATTTCCATGCTATAACACAGGATTATTTTTAAAAATACTACCAAGGAAATATGTTCAATATAATCCATAATAGAAAAGGAGAAAATTGATAGCCATAGAAACAAACGTCTTAATTTTTATAGAATATAATACAATCATCCAATTAAAATAAATAAATGTCAATATCTGTTTCATATATATATATACATGAAATATATACATCAAAGTGTATAGAAACTTATATATCAAAGTGTATAGAAACAAGGTAAAATAGAGCATGAAACATAAGTTTATGCTCTATTTTACATCAAAGTGTATAGAAACAAGGTAAAATAGAGCATGAAACATAAATTTAAAGCACACAAATAGTAATGTACATCTACATATGCTTACATACTAAAATGTGAGAATAATATACATGAATTCATGGCAATGTCTCTCTTTTTTTTGGGGGGGGGGGTTTTGAGACAGGGTTTCTCTGTGTAGCCCTGGCTTTCCTCGAGCTCACTCTGTAGACCAGGCTGGCCTCGAATTCAGAAATCCGCCTGCCTTTGCCTCCCAAGTGCTGGGATTAAAGGTGTGTGCCACCACTGCCCGGCTGGCAGTAAGTCTTAAATAGAAGGTATTGGAATTTGAATGTATTCTTTTCAATATAAAAGTAATATGAATTATATTTAGAGCTATTTTAGGCACTATAGGTTTTATGTTATCTTCTGAATATTTATGTATTAGGGTTATTTCATAAATTTTGAAAAACTTATGCTTTATTTCTTAGCCTACATATGTGTGTCTGTGTACTGTGTGTATGCAGAGGTCAGAAGAGAGTATTGGATCCCTGGAAATGGAGATACAGATGTTTATAACTTGCCATATTGTTCCCTGAAGCTAACCCTGGGTCTGCTACAGGAACATAAGCATTCTTAACTACAGTGTCCTCTATACTGGTTAGCTTTGGTGTTGCTGATATTGTTGTGCTTGTTATTTCTCAACTTAACACGACTAATCTGAGAACACAATTTGAGAAGATGGAGCCTCGATTGAGAAGATGCCTCTGTCATGTTGGCAATAGACAAATCTGTGGGACATTTTATTGACTGATTGAGATGGGAAGGCCCGAAGCACTCTGGGTAGTCCCACCCCTGGGCAGGTGGTCCTCTGTTGTATAAGAACACAGATTAAGCGAGCCGTGAGGATCGAGGCAGTGACCAGTATTCATTCATCTACAGTTCTGCAGCAGCTCTTGCCTTCCCTCAGGGATAAATGGCTATTGGAAACTAAAAGCCCAATAATTCCTTTCTTCCCCAAACTGCTTTTGGTCATGGTGTTCAATCAAAGAAATATGAAGCACACTAAGATACCACTTCTGCAGTCCTGTCACAAAAATCTATTACAAAAGAGATAATGCTTTAATTTTGTGTAAACTAAATTTTGTTGGATCTGACCACTGATTTATCACATTTTTTACAAAAGGTAACAGAATATTCACATTACTATAAAGAAACTTTCTTGCTCTGGGCTATAGTACTTTTATATCTTTTCATATTACAATGGCTGCTTCTTCTTCTTGAGCCTGTATGACGGTGGAAGAACCTTAGCCTTAGTAAAGAAGTTGGCTTCTGATTTCAACTTTTTATAATCCTTGATGGATACATTTACATTGTCAAGGCTTTGAATTTTCTCTTTTGTAAAATCATGAGTTTAGAATGCACAGTGGACTGAACCATATTGGTTTCAAATTAGAGCATAAAAGCTATAGTGCTTTATAGTCTATAACTTTTCCAAATTATCCATCAGATTGTGTCTGTATTAGGGAAAAAAAACCTTTCAAGCAGAAATAAACTAACAATGAGGCTGATGTGTGACCACTAAGCCCTTCCATCCAGTCTGACTGCCATCTATATTATAAGAAGAAATTGGGACCAACTAACTACATGTAGACGGAAGACCATGGCAGACATAATGAGAATGGCCACCTCAAACCAAAGAGGAAGCCTCCGAAGCTGCCAACCCTGCTAGCACCTTGATCTTGGGCTTCTTGCCTGTGAGGAAAACCACATGTTGCTTATATTACTCAATCTGTGGTGTTATTACAACCTTCCAGAACTGATGCACATCAGGTTACCTCTAGTACCTTTATTCTGTTGTTTGAAAACATAGTTTCCTAATTTCTTCATGGCCCAAAAAGATGGTTTGGTTTTTGTTTGTTCTTTCTCTGTCTGTCTCTCTGTCTTTTTTTTTTAATTTTTAAATATAATTATAGGTTTTGAATAATACATAATCATTCACAGTTGATTCTTATTATATTGCTAATTTGATTAAATGTTGATTCTTTTTATGTTTTTTATTAGATATTTTCTTCATTTACATTTCAAATGCTATCCCAAAAGTTCCCTATACCCCCCCTGCCCCTGCTCCGCTACCCACCCACTCCCACTTCTTGTCCCTGGCATTCCCCTGTGCTCGGTCATATAAAGTTTGCAAGACCAAGGGGCCTCTCTTCCCAATGATGGGGGATTAGGCCATCTTCTGCTACATATGCAGCTAGAGAC